>NC_044559.1:24218950-24272551 GCF_007565055.1 Rhinopithecus roxellana
GAACATTACAGTGACAAGGAAATATCCACAGATGAAAACTAGAAAGAAGCTTTCTTAGAAACTTCTTGGTGATTTGTGAATTCATCTCACAGAGTTACACTTATGTTTCGTGGAGCAGTCCATTAACACTGTCTTAGAGGAATCTGAGAAGGGCTTCTTTGGATCACATTGAGGCCACGCTGATAAGGAAATTTCATCCGTTCAAAACGTGAAAGAAGCTTTCTGAGAAACTTCTTTCTGATCTGTGAGTTCATCTCACAGAGTTACACATCTGCCTCAAGAAGCAGTTTGCTAACACTCTCTTTCGTGGAATGTGCAAAGTGATATTTGGAGCCTTTGGGGCCCATGGTGATAAAGGAATTCCTCCATAATAACTAAAGAGAAGCTTTCTGAGAAACTGCATTGCCATGTGTGAATGCAACTCACAGAGTTACACGTTTCTCTTCAGTGATCAGTTTGTTAGCACAGTTTTCTGGAAATCTGCAATTAGATACTTCATTGCTCCATGAACCTTATAGTGACAAAGGAAATATCCACAGATGAAAACTAGAAAGAAGCTTTGTTAGAAACTTCTTGGTGATGTGTGAATTCATCTCACAGAGTTACACTTATGTTTCGTGGAGCAGTCCATTAACACTGTCTTTGGGGAACCGGAGAAGGGCTTCTTTGGATCACTTTGAGGCCTACGCTGATAAAGGAAATTTCATGCGTTCAACACGTGAAAGAGGCTTTCTGAGAAACTTCTTTCTGATCTGTGAGTTCATCTCACAGACTTACAACCTCTGCCTCAAGAAGCAGTGTGCTAACACTCTTTTCGTGGAATCTGCAAAGTGATATTGGGAGCCTATTGGGGCCATGGTGATAAAGGAATTATCCTCACATAATAACTAAAGAGACCTTTCTGAGAAACTGCATTGCCATGTGTGAATGCAATCTCACAGAGTTACACGTTTCTCTTCAGTGATCGGTTTATTAGCACAGTTTTCTGGAAATCTGCAATTAGATACTTCATAGCGCAATGAACATTACAGTGACAAAGGAATATTCCCAGATGAAAACTAGAAAGAAGCTTTCTTAGAAACTTCTTGGTGATGTGTGAATTCATCTCACAGAGTTACACTTATGTTTTCGTTCAGCAGCCATTAACACTGTCTTTGAGGAATCTAAGAAGGGCTTCTTTGGATCACATTGAGGCCTACGCTGATAAAGGAAATTTCATCCGTTCAAAACGGGAAAGAAGCTTTCTGAGAAGAAACTTCTTTCTGATCTGTGAGTTCATCTCACAGAGTTACAACCTCTGCCTCAAGAAGTAGTTTGCTAACACTCTTTTCGTGGAATCTGCAAAGTGATATTTGGGAGCCTATTGGGGCCCATGGTGATAAAGGAAGTATCCTCACAAAATAACTAAAGAGAAGCTTTCTGAGAAACTGCATTGCCATGTGTGAATGCAACTCAGAGAGTAACCCATTTCTCTTCAGTGATCAGTTTGTTAGCACAGTTTTCTGGAAATCTGCAATTAGATACTTCATAGCGCCATGAACATTACAGTGACAAAGGAAATATCCACAGATGAAAACTAGAAAGAAACTTTCTTAGAATCTTCTTGGTGATGTGTGAATTCATCTCACAGAGTTACACTTATGTTTCCTGGAGCAGTCCATTAACACTGTCTTTGGGGAAACTGAGAAGGGCTTCTTTGGATCACTTTGAGGCCTACGCTGATAAAGGAAATTTCATCCGTTCAAAACGTGAAAGGAAGCTTTCTGAGAAACTTCTTTCTGATCTGTGAGCTCATCTCACAGAGTTACAACCTCTGCCTCAAGAAGCAGTTTGCTAACACTCTTTTCGTGGAATCTGAAAAGTGATATTTGGGAGCCTATTGGGGCCCATGGTGATAAAGGAATATCCTCCCATAATAACTAAAGAGAAGCTTTCTGAGAACTGCATTGCCATGTGTGAATGCAACTCACAGAGTTACACGTTTCTCTTCAGTGATCAGTTTGTTAGCACAGTTTTCTGGAAATCTGCAATTAGATACTTCATAGCGCCATGAACATTACAGTGACAAAGGAAATATCCACAGATGAAAACTAGAAAGAAGCTTCTTAGAAACTTCTTGGTGATGTGTGAATTCATCTCACAGAGTTACACTTATGTTTCGTGGAGCAGTCCACTAACACTGTCTTTGAGGATCTGAGAAGGGCTTCTTTGGATCACATTGAGGCCTACGCTGATAAAGGAAATTTCATCCGTTCAAAACGTGAAAGAAGCTTTCTGAGAAACTTCTTTCTGATCTGTGAGTTCATCTCACAGAGTTACAACCTCTGCCTCAAGAAGCAGTTTGCTAACACTCTTTTCGTGGAATCTGCAAAGTGATATTTGGGAGCCTATTGGGGCCCATGGTGATAAAGGAATTATCCTCACATAATAACTAAAGAGAAGCTTTCTGAGAAACTGCATTGCCATGTGTGAATGCAACTCACAGAGTTACAGGTTTCTCTTCAGTGATCAGTTTGTTAGCACAGTTTTCTGGAAATCTGCAATTAGATACTTCATAGCGCCATGAACATTACAGTGACAAAGGAAATATCCACAGATGAAAACTAGAAAGAAGCTTTCTTAGAAACTTCTTGGTGATGTGTGAATTCATCTCACAGAGTTACACTTATGTTTCATGGAGCAGTCCATTAACACTGTCTTTGGGGAAACTGAGAAGGGCTTCTTTGGAATCACTTTGAGGCCTACGCTGATAAAGGAAATTTCATACGTTGCAAAACGTGAAAGAAGCTTTCTGAGAAACTTCTTTCTGATCTGTGAGTTCATCTCACAGAGTTACAACATCTGCCTCAAGAAGCAGTTTGCTAACACTCTTTTCGTGGAATCTGCAAAGTGATATTTGGGAGCCTATTGGGGCCCATGGTGATAAAGGAATTATCCTCACATAATAACTAAAGAGAAGCTTTCTGAGAAACTGCATTGCCATGTGTGAATGCAACTCACAGAGTTACACGTTTCTCTTCAGTGATCAGTTTGTTAGCACAGTTTTCTGGGAATCTGCAATTAGATACTTCATAGCTCCATGAACCTTATAGTGACAAAGGAAATATCCACAGATGAAAACTAGAAAGAAGCTTTCTTAGAAACTTCTTGGTGATGTGTGAATTCCTCTCACAGAGTTACACTTATGTTTCATGGAGCAGTCCATTAACACTGTCTTTGGGGAAACTGAGAAGGGCTTCTTTGCATCACTTTGAGGCCTACGCTGATAAAGGAAATTTCATAAGTTGAAAACGTGAAAGAAGATTTCTGAGAAACTTCTTTCTGATCTGTGAGTTCATCTCACAGAGTTACAACCTCTGCCTCAAGAAGCAGTTTGCTAACACTCTTTCGTGGAATCTGCAAAGTGATATTTGGGAGCCTATTGGGGCCCATGGTGATAAAGGAATTATCCTCACATAATAACTAAAGAGAAGCTTTCTGAGAAACTGCATTGCCATTTTTGAATGCAACTCACAGAGTTACACGTTTCTCTTCAGTGATCAGTTTGTTAGCACAGTTTTCTGGAAATCTGGAATTAGATACTTCATAGCGCAATGAACATTACAGTGACAAAGGAAATATCCACAGTTGAAAACTAGAAAGAAGCTTTCGTAGAAACTTCTTGGTGATGTGTGAATTCATCTCACAGAGTTACACTTATGTTTCGTGGAGCAGTCCATTAACACTGTCTTTGGGGAAACTGAGAAGGGCTTCTTTGGATCACTGTGAGGCATACGCTGATAAAGGAAATTTCATGCGTTCAAAACGTGAAGGAAGCTTTCTGAGAAACTTCTTTCTGATCTGTGAGTTCATCTCACAGAGTTACAACGTCTGCCTCAAGAAGCAGTTTGCTAACACTCTTTTCGTGGAATCTGCAAAGTAATATTTGGGAGCCCATTCGGGCCCATGGTGATAAAGGAATTATCCTCACATAATAACTAAAGAGAAGCTTTCTGAGAAACTGCATTGCCATGTGTGAATGCAACTCACAGAGTTACACGTTTCTCTTCAGTGATCAGTTTGTTAGCACAGTTTTCTGGAAATCTGCAATTAGATACTTCATAGCGCCATGAACATTACAGTGACAAAGGAAATATCCACAGATGAAAACTAGAAAGAAGCTTTCCTAGAAACTTCTTGGTGATGTGTGAATTCATCTCACAGAGTTACACTTATGTTGCGTGGAGCAGTCCATTAACACTGTCTTTGGGGAAACTGAGAAGGGCTTCTTTGGATCACTATGAGGCATACGCTGATAAAGGAAATTTCATACGTTCAAAACGTGAAAGAAGCTTTCTGAGAAACTTCTTTCTGATCTGTGAGTTCATCTCACAGAGTTACAACCTCTGCCTCAAGAAGCAGTTTGCTAACACTCTTTTCGTGGAATCTGCAAAGTGATATTTGGGAGCCTATTGGGGCCCATGGTGATAAAGGAATTATCCTCACATAATAACTAAAGAGAAGCTTTCTGAGAAACTGCATTGCCATGTGTGAATGCAACTCACAGAGTTACACGTTTCTCTTCAGTGATCAGTTTGTTAGCACAGTTTTCTGGAAATCTGTAATTAGATACTTCATAGCGCCATGAACATTACAGTGACAAAGGAAATATCCACAGATGAAAACTAGAAAGAAGCTTTCTTAGAAACTTCTTGGTGATGTGTGAATTCATCTCACAGAGTTACACTTATGTTTCGTGGAGCAGTCCATTAACACTGTCTTTGAGGAAGCTGAGAAGGGCTTCTTTGGATCACATTGAGGCCTACGCTGATAAAGGAAATTTCATCCGTTCAAAACGTGAAAGAAGCTTTCTGAGAAACTTCTTTCTGATCTGTGAGTTCATCTCACAGAGTTACAACCTCTGCCTCAAGAAGCAGTTTGCTAACACTCTTTTCGTGGAATCTGCAAAGTGATATTTGGGAGCCTATTGGGGCCCATGGTGATAAAGGAAATATCCTCACATAATAACTAAAGAGAAGCTTTCTGAGAAACTGCATTGCCATGTGTGAATGCAACTCACAGAGTTACACGTTTCTCTTCAGTGATCAGTTTGTAGCACAGTTTTCTGGAAATCTGCAATTAGATACTTCATAGCGCCATGAACATTACAGTGACAAAGGAAATATCCACAGATGAAAACTAGAAAGAAGCTTTCTTAGAAACTTCTTGGTGATGTGTGAATTCATCTCACAGAGTTACACTTATGTTTCGTGGAGCAGTCCATTAACACTGTCTTTGGGGAATCTGAGAAGGGCTTCTTTGGATCACATTGAGGCCTACGCTGATAAAGGAAATTTCATCCGTTCAAAACGTGAAAGAAGCTTTCTGAGAAACTTCTTTCTGATCTGTGAGTTCATCTCACAGAGTTACAACCTCTGCCTCAAGAAGCAGTTTGCTAACACTCTTTTCGTGGAATCTGCAAAGTGATATTTGGGAGCCTATTGGGGCCCATGGTGATAAAGGAATTATCCTCACATAATAACTAAAGAGAAGCTTTCTGAGAAACTGCATTGCCATGTGTGAATGCAACTCACAGAGTTACACGTTTCTCTTCAGTGATCAGTTTGTTAGCACAGTTTTCTGGAAATCTGCAATTAGATACTTCATAGCGCCATGAACATTACAGTGACAAAGGAAATATCCACAGATGAAAACTAGAAAGAAGCTTTCTTAGAAACTTCTTGGTGATGTGTGAATTCATCTCACAGAGTTACACTTATGTTTCGTGGAGCAGTCCATTAACACTGTCTTTGAGGGAATCTGAGAAGGGCTTCTTTGGATCACATTTGAGGCCTACGCTGATAAAGGAAATTTCATCCGTTCAAAACGTGAAAGAAGCTTTCTGAGAAACTTCTTTCTGATCTGTGAGTTCATCTCACAGAGTTACAACCTCTGCCTCAAGAAGCAGTTTGCTAACACTCTTTTCGTGGAATCTGCAAAGTGATATTTGGGAGCCTATTGGGGCCCATGGTGATAAAGGAATTATCCTCACATAATAACTAAAGAGAAGCTTTCTGAGAAACTGCATTGCCATGTGTGAATGCAACTCACAGAGTTACACGTTTCTCTTCAGTGATCAGTTTGTTAGCACAGTTTTCTGGAAATCTGCAATTAGATACTTCATAGCGCAATGAACATTACAGTGACAAAGGAAATATCCACAGATGAAAACTAGAAAGAAGCTTTCTTAGAAACTTCTTGGTGATGTGTGAATTCATCTCACAGAGTTACACTTATGTTTCGTGGAGCAGTCCATTAACACTGTCTTTGAGGAATCTGAGAAGGGCTTCTTTGGATCACATTGAGGCCTACGCTGATAAAGGAAATTTCATCCGTTCAAAACGTGAAGAAGCTTTCTGAGAAACTTCTTTCTGATCTGTGAGTTCATCTCACAGAGTTACAACCTCTGCCTCAAGAAGCAGTTTGCTAACACTCTTTTCGTGGAATCTGCAAAGTGATATTTGGGAGCCTATTGGGGCCCATGGTGATAAAGGAATTATCCTCACATAATAACTAAAGAGAAGCTTTCTGAGAAACTGCATTGCCATGTGTGAATGCAACTCACAGAGTTACACGTTTCTCTTCAGTGATCAGTTTGTTAGCACAGTTTTCTGGAAATCTGCAATTAGATACTTCATAGCGCCATGAACATTACAGTGACAAAGGAAATATCCACAGATGAAAACTAGAAAGAAGCTTTCTTAGAAACTTCTTGGTGATGTGTGAATTCATCTCACAGAGTTACACTTATGTTTCGTGGAGCAGTCCATTAACACTGTCTTTGAGGAATCTGAGAAGGGCTTCTTTGGATCACATTTGAGGCCTACGCTGATAAAGGAAATTTCATCCGTTCAAAACGTGAAAGAAGCTTTCTGAGAAACTTCTTTCTGATCTGTGAGTTCATCTCACAGAGTTACAACCTCTGCCTCAAGAAGTAGTTTGCTAACACTCTTTTCGTGGAATCTGCAAAGTGATATTTGGGAGCCTATTGGGGCCCATGGTGATAAAGGAATTCTCCTCACATAATAACTAAAGAGAAGCTTTCTGAGAAACTGCATTGCCATGTGTGAATGCAACTCACAGAGTTACACGTTTCTCTTCAGTGATCAGTTTGTTAGCACAGTTTTCTGGAAATCTGCAATTAGATATTTCATAGCGCCATGAACATTACAGTGACAAAGGAAATATCCACAGATGAAAACTAGAAAGAAGCTTTCTTAGAAACTTCTTGGTGATGTGTGAATTCATCTCACAGAGTTACACTTATGTTTCGTGGAGCAGTCCATTAACACTGTCTTTGAGGAATCTGAGAAGGGCTTCTTTGGATCACATTGAGGCCTACGCTGATAAAGGAAATTTCATCCGTTCAAAACGTGAAAGAAGCTTTCTGAGAAACTTCTTTCTGATCTGTGAGTTCATCTCACAGAGTTACAACCTCTGCCTCAAGAAGCAGTTTGCTAACACTCTTTTCGTGGAATCTGCAAAGTGATATTTGGGAGCCTATTGGGGCCATGGTGATAAAGGAATTATCCTCACATAATAACTAAAGAGAAGCTTTCTGAGAAACTGCATTGCCAGTGTGAATGCAACTCACAGAGTTACACGTTTCTCTTCAGTGATCAGTTTGTTAGCACAGTTTTCTGGAAATCTGCAATTAGATACTTCATAGCGCCATGAACATTACAGTGACAAAGGAAATATCCACAGATGAAAACTAGAAAGAAGCTTTCTTAGAAACTTCTTGGTGATGTGTGAATTCATCTCACAGAGTTACACTTATGTTTCGTGGAGCAGTCCATTAACACTGTCTTTGAGGAATCTGAGAAGGGCTTCTTTGGAATCACATTGAGGGCTACGCTGATAAAGGAAATTTCATCCGTTCAAAACGTGAAAGAAGCTTTCTGAGAAACTTCTTTCTGATCTGTGAGTTCATCTCACAGAGTTACAACCTCTGCCTCAAGAAGCAGTTTGCTAACACTCTTTTCGTGGAATCTGAAAAGTGATATTTGGGAGCCTATTGGGGCCCATGGTGATAAAGGAATTATCCTCACATAATAACTAAAGAGAAGCTTTCTGAGAAACTGCATTGCCATGTGTGAATGCAACTCACAGAGTTACACGTTTCTCTTCAGTGATCAGTTTGTTAGCACAGTTTTCTGGAAGTCTGCAATTAGATACTTCATAGCGCCATGAACATTACAGTGACAAAGGAAATATCCACAGATGAAAACTAGAAAGAAGCTTTCTTAGAAACTTCTTGGTGATGTGTGAATTCATCTCACAGAGTTACACTTATGTTTCGGGGAGCAGTCCATTAACACTCTCTTTGAGGAATCTGAGAAGGGCTTCTTTGGATCACTTTGAGGCCTACGCTGATAAAGGAAATTTGATCCGTTCAAAACGTGAAAGAAGCTTTCTGAGAAACTTCTTTCTGATCTGTGAGTTCATCTCACAGAGTTACAACCTCTGCCTCAAGAAGCAGTTTGCTAACACTCTTTTCGTGGAATCTGAAAAGTGATATTTGGGAGCCAATTGGGGCCCATGGTGATAAAGGAAATATCCTCCCATAATAACTAAAGAGAAGCTTTCTGAGAAACTGCATTGCCATGTGTGAATGCAACTCACAGAGGTACACGTTTCTCTTCAGTGATCAGTTTGTTAGCACAGTTTTCTGGAAATCTGCAATTAGATACTTCGTAGCGCCATGAACATTACAGTGACAAAGGAAATATCCACAGATGAAAACTAGAAAGAAGCTTTCTTAGAAACTTCTTGGTGATGTGTGAATTCATCTCACAGAGTTACACTTATGTTTCGTGGAGCAGTCCATTAACACTGTCTTTGGGGAAACTGAGAAGGGCTTCTTTGGATCACTTTGAGGCCTACGCTGATAAAGGAAATTTCATCCGTTCAAAACGTGAAAGAAGCTTTCTGAGAAACTTCTTTCTGATCTGTGAGTTCATCTCACAGAATTACAAACTCTGCCTCAAGAAGCAGTTTGCTAACACTCTTTTCGGGGAATCTGCAAAGTGATATTTGGGAGCCTATTGGGGCCATGGTGATAAAGGAATTATCCTCACATAATAACTAAAGAGAAGGTTTCTGAGAAACTGCATTGCCATGTGTGAATGCAACTCACAGAGTTACACGTTTCTCTTCAGTGATCAGTTTGTTAGCACAGTTTTCTGGAAATCTGCAATTAGATACTTCATAGCGCCATGAACATTACAGTGACAAAGGAAATATCCACAGATGAAAACTAGAAAGAAGCTTTCTTAGAAACTTCTTGGTGATGTGTGAATTCATCTCAAAGAGTTACACTTATGTTTCGTGGAGCAGTCCATTAACACTGTCTTTGAGGAATCTGAGAAGGGCTTCTTTGGATCACATTGAGGGCTACGCTGAAAACGAAATTTCATAAGTTCAAAACGTGAAAGAAGCTTTCTGAGAAACTTCTTTCTGATCTGTGAGTTCATCTCACAGAGTTACAACCTCTGCCTCAAGAAGCAGTTTGCTAACACTCTTTTCGTGGAATCTGAAAAGTGATATTTGGGAGGCTATTGGGGCCCATGGTGATAAAGGAAATATCCTCCCATAATAACTAAAGAGAAGCTTTCTGAGAAACTGCATTGCCAAGTGTGAATGCAACTCACAGAGTTACACGTTTCTCTTCAGTGATCAGTTTGTTAGCACAGTTTTCTGGAAATCTGCAATTAGATACTTCATAGCGCCATGAACATTACAGTGACAAAGGAAATATCCACATATGAAAACTAGAAAGAAGCTTTCTTAGAAACTTCTTGGTGATGTGTGAATTCATCTCACAGAGTTACACTTATGTTTCATGGAGCAGTCCATTAACACTGTCTTTGGGGAAACTGAGAAGGGCTTCTTTGGATCACTTTGAGGCCTACGCTGATAAAGGAAATTTCATCCGTTAAAAACCTGAAAGAAGCTTTCTGAAAATCTTCTTTCTGATCTGTGAGTTCATCTCACAGAATTACAACCTCTGCCTCAAGAAACAGTTTGCTAACACTCTTTCGTGGAATCTGCAAAGTGATATTTGGGAGCCTAATGGGTTCCATGGTGATAAAGGAATTATCCTCACATAATAACTAAAGAGAAGCTTTCTGAGAAACTGCATTGCCAAGTGTGAATGCAACTCACAGAGTTACACGTTTCTCTTCAGTGATCAGTTTGTTAGCACAGTTTTCTGGAAATCTGCAATTAGATACTTCATAGCGCCATGAACATTACAGTGACAAAGGACATATCCACAGATGAAAACTAGAAAGAAGCTTTCTTAGAAACTTCTTGGTGATGTGTGAATTCATCTCACAGAGTTACACTTATATTTCGTGGAGCAGTCCATTATCACTGTCTTTGGGGAAACTGAGAAGGGCTTCTTTGGATCACATTGAGGCCTACGCTGATAAAGGAAATTTCATCCGTTCAAAACGTGAAAGAAGCTTTCTGAGAAACTTCTTTCTGATCTGTGAGTTCATCTCACAGAGTTACAACCTCTGCCTCAAGAAGCAGTTTGCTAACACTCTTTTCGTGGAATGTGCAAAGTGATATTTGGGAGCCTATTGGGGCCCATGGTGATAAAGGAATTATCCTCACATAATAACTAAAGAGAAGCTTTCTGAGAAACTGCATTGCCATGTGTGAATGCAACTCACAGAGTTACACGTTTCTCTTCAGTGATCAGTTTGTTAGCACAGTTTTCTGGAAATCTGCAATTAGATACTTCATAGCGCCATGAACATTACAGTGACAAAGGACATATCCACAGATGAAAACTAGAAAGAAGCTTTCTTAGAAACTTCTTGGTGATGTGTGAATTCATCTCACAGAGTTACACTTATGTTTCGTGGAGCAGTCCATTAACACTGTCTTTGAGGAATCTGAGAACGGCTTCTTTGGATCACATTGAGTGCTACGCTGATAAAGGAAATTTCATAAGTTCAAAACGTGAAAGAAGCTTTCTGAGAAACTTCTTTCTGATCTGTGAGTTCATCTCACAGAGTTACAACCTCTGCCTCAAGAAGCAGTTTGCTAACACTCTTTTCGTGGAATCTGAAAAGTGATATTTGGGAGCCTATTGGGGCCCATGGTGATAAAGGAATTATCCTCACATAATAACTAAAGAGAAGCTTTCTGAGAAACTGCATTGCCATGTGTGAATGCAACTCACAGAGTTACACGTTTCTCTTCAGTGATCAGTTTGTTAGCACAGTTTTCTGGAAATCTGCAATAAGGTACTTCGTAGCGCCGTGAACATTACAGTGACAAAGGAAATATCCACAGATGAAAACTAGAAAGAAGCTTTCTTAGAAACTTCTTGGTGATGTGTGAATTCATCTCACAGAGTTACACTTATGTTTCGTGGAGCAGTCCATTAACACTGTCTTTGAGGAATCTGAGAAGGGCTTCTTTGGATCACATTGAGGGCTACGCTGATAAAGGAAATTTCATCCGTTCAAAACGTGAAAGAAGCTTTCTGAGAAACTTCTTTCTGATCTGTGAGTTCATCTCACAGAGTTACAACCTCTGCCTCAAGAAGCAGTTTGCTAACACTCTTTTCGTGGAATCTGCAAAGTGATATTTGGGAGCCTATTGGGGCCCATGGTGATAAAGGAATTATCCTCACATAATAACTAAAGAGAAGCTTTCTGAGAAACTGCATTGCCATGTGTGAATGCAACTCACAGAGTTACACGTTTCTCTTCAGTGATCAGTTGTTAGCACAGTTTCTGGAAATCTGCAATTAGATACTTCATAGCGCCATGAACATTACAGTGACAAAGGAAATATCCACAGATGAAACTAGAAAGAAGCTTTCTTAGAAACTTCTTGGTGATGTGTGAATTCATCTCACAGAGTTACACTTATGTTTCGTGGAGCAGTCCATTAACACTGTCTTTGAGGAATCTGAGAAGGGCTTCTTTGGATCACTTTGAGGGCCTACGCTGATAAAGGAAATTTCATAAGTTCAAAACGTGAAAGAAGCTTTCTGAGAAACTTCTTTCTGATCTGTGAGTTCATCTCACAGAGGTTACAACCTCTGCCTCAAGAAGCAGTTTGCTAACACTCTTTTCGTGGAATCTGCAAAGTGATATTTGGGAGCCTATTGGGGCCCATGGTGATAAAGGAAATATCCTCCCATAATAACTAAAGAGAAGCTTTCTGAGAAACTGCATTGCCATGTGTGAATGCAACTCACAGAGTTACACGTTTCTCTTCAGTGATCAGTTTGTTAGCACAGTTTTCTGGAAATCTGCAATTAGATACTTCATAGCGCCATGAACATTACAGTGACAAAGGAAATATCCACAGATGAAAACTAGAAAGAAGCTTTCTTAGAAACTTCTTGGTGATGTGTGAATTCATCTCACAGAGTTACACTTATGTTTCGTCGAGCAGTCCATTAACACTGTCTTTGAGGAATCTGAGAAGGGCTTCCTTTGGATCACATTGAGGCCTACGCTGATAAAGGAAATTTCATCCGTTCAAAACGTGAAAGAAGCTTTCTGAGAAACTTCTTTCTGATCTGTGAGTTCATCTCACAGAGTTACAACCTCTGCCTCAAGAAGCAGTTTGCTAACACTCTTTTCGTGGAATCTGCAAAGTGATATTTGGGAGCCTATTGGGGCCCATGGTGATAAAGGAAATATCCTCCCATAATAACTAAAGAGAAGCTTTCTGAGAAACTGCATTGCCATGTGTGAATGCAACTCACAGAGTTACACGTTTCTCTTCAGTGATCAGTTTGTTAGCACAGTTTTCTGGAAATCTGCAATTAGATACTTCGTAGCACCATGAACATTACAGTGACAAAGGAAATATCCACAGATGAAAACTAGAAAGAAGCTTTCTTAGAAACTTCTTGGTGATGTGTGAATTCATCTCACAGAGTTACACTTATGTTTCGTGGAGCAGTCCATTAACACTGTCTTTGAGGAATCTGAGAAGGGCTTCTTGGATCACATTGAGGCCTACGCTGATAAAGGAAATTTCATCCGTTCAAAACGTGAAAGAAGCTTTCTGAGAAACTTCTTTCTGATCTGTGAGTTCATCTCACAGAGTTACAACCTCTGCCTCAAGAAGCAGTTTGCTAACACTCTTTTCGTGGAATCTGCAAAGTGATATTTGGGAGCCTATTGGGGCCCATGGTGATAAAGGAATTATCCTCACATAATAACTAAAGAGAAAGCTTTCTGAGAAACTGCATTGCCATGTGTGAATGCAACTCACAGAGTTACACGTTTCTCTTCAGTGATCAGTTTGTTAGCACAGTTTTCTGGAAATCTGCAATTAGATACTTCATAGCGCCATGAACATTACAGTGACAAAGGAAATATCCACAGATGAAAACTAGAAAGAAGCTTTCTTAGAAACTTCTTGGTGATGTGTGAATTCATCTCACAGAGTTACACTTATGTTTCGTGGAGCAGTCCATTAACACTGTCTTTGGGGAAACTGAGAAGGGCTTCTTTGGATCACATTGAGGCCTACGCTGATAAAGGAAATTTCATCAGTTCAAAACGTGAAAGAAGCTTTCTGAGAAACTTCTTTCTGATCTGTGAGTTCATCTCACAGAGTTACAACCTCTGCCTCAAGAAGCAGTTTGCTAACACTCTTTTCGTGGAATCTGCAAAGTGATATTTGGGAGCCTATTGGGGCCCATGGTGATAAAGGAATTATCCTCACATAATAACTAAAGAGAAGCTTTCTGAGAAACTGCATTGCCATGTGTGAATGCAACTCACAGAGTTACACGTTTCTCTTCAGTGATCAGTTTGTTAGCACAGTTTTCTGGAAATCTGCAATTAGATACTTCATAGCGCCATGAACATTACAGTGACAAAGGAAATATCCACAGATGAAAACTAGAAAGAAGCTTTCTTAGAAACTTCTTGGTGATGTGTGAATTCATCTCACAGAGTTACACTTATGTTTCGTGGAGCAGTCCATTAACACTGTCTTTGAGGAATCTGAGAAGGGCTTCTTTGGATCACATTGAGGCCTACGCTGATAAAGGAAATTTCATCCGTTCAAAACGTGAAAGAAGCTTTCTGAGAAACTTCTTTCTGATCTGTGAGTTCATCTCACAGAGTTACAACCTCTGCCTCAAGAAGCAGTTTGCTAACACTCTTTTCGTGGATTCTGCAAAGTGATATTTGGGAGCCTATTGGGGCCCATGGTGATAAGGAATTATCCTCACATAATAACTAAAGAGAAGCTTTCTGAGAAACTGCATTGCCATGTGTGAATGCAACTCACAGAGTTACACGTTTCTCTTCAGTGATCAGTTTGTTAGCACAGTTTTCTGGAAATCTGCAATTAGATACTTCATAGCGCCATGAACACTTACAGTGACAAAGGAAATATCCACAGATGAAAACTAGAAAGAAGGCTTTCTTAGAAACTTCTGGTGATGTGTGAATTCATCTCACAGAGTTACACTTATGTTTCGTGGAGCAGTCCATTAACACTGTCTTTGAGGAATCTGAGAAGGGCTTCTTTGGATCACATTGAGGGCTACGCTGATAAAGGAAATTCATAAGTTCAAAACGTGAAAAGAAGCTTCTGAGAAACTTCTTTCTGATCTGTGAGTTCATCTCACAGAGTTACAACCTCTGCCTCAAGAAGCAGTTTGCTAACACTCTTTTCGGGATCTGCAAAGTATATTTGGGAGCCTATTGGGGCCCATGGTGATAAAGGAATTATCCTCCACATAAAAACTAAGAGAAGCTTTCTGAGAAACTGCATTGCCATGTGTGAATGCAACTCACAGAGTTACACGTTTCTCTTCAGTGATCAGTTTGTTAGCACAGTTTTCTGGAAATCTGCAATTAGATACTTCGTAGCGCCATGAACATTACAGTGACAAAGGAAATATCCACAGATGAAAACTAGAAAGAAGCTTTCTTAGAAACTTCTTGGTGATGTGTGAATTCATCTCACAGAGTTACACTTATGTTTCGTGGAGCAGTCCATTAACACTGTCTTTGAGGAATCTGAGAAGGGATTCTTTGGATCACATTGAGGGCTACGCTGATAAAGGAAATTTCATAAGTTCAAAACGTGAAAGAAGCTTTCTGAGAAACTTCTTTCTGATCTGTGAGTTCATCTCACAGAGTTACAACCTCTGAATCAAGAAGCAGTTTGCTAACACTCTTTTCGTGGAATCTGCAAAGTGATATTTGGGAGCCTATTGGGGCCCATGGTGATAAAGGAATTATCCTCACATAATAAATAAAGAGAAACTTTCTGTAGAAACTGCATTGCCATGTGTGAATGCAACTCACAGAGTTACACGTTTCTCTTCAGTGATCAGTTTGTTAGCACAGTTTTCTGGAAATCTGCAATTAGATACTTCGTAGCGCCATGAACATTACAGTGACAAAGGAAATATCCACAGATGAAAACTAGAAAGAAGCTTTCTTAGAAACTTCTTGGTGATGTGTGAATTCATCTCACAGAGTTACACTTATGTTTCGTGGAGCAGTCCATTAACACTGTCTTTGAGGAATCTGAGAAGGGCTTCTTGGATCACATTGAGGCCTACGCTGATAAAGGAAATTTCATCCGTTCAAAACGTGAAAGAAGCTTTCTGAGAAACTTCTTTCTGATCTGTGAGTTCATCTCACAGAGTTACAACCTCTGCCTCAAGAAGCAGTTTGCTAACACTCTTTTCGTGGAATCTGCAAAGTGATATTTGGGAGCCTATTGGGGCCCATGGTGATAAGGAATTATCCTCACATAATAACTAAAGAGAAGCTTTCTGAGAAACTGCATTGCCATGTGTGAATGCAACTCACAGAGTTACACGTTTCTCTTCAGTGATCAGTTTGTTAGCACAGTTTTCTGGAAATCTGCAATTAGATACTTCATAGCGCCATGAACATTACAGTGACAAAGGAAATATCCACAGATGAAAACTAGAAAGAAGCTTTCTTAGAAACTTCTTGGTGATGTGTGAATTCATCTCACAGAGTTACACTTATGTTTCGTGGAGCAGTCCATTAACACTGTCTTTGAGGAATCTGAGAAGGGCTTCTTTGGATCACATTGAGGCCTACGCTGATAAAGGAAATTTCATCCGTTCAAAACGTGAAAGAAGCTTTCTGAGAAACTTCTTTCTGATCTGTGAGTTCATCTCACAGAGTTACAACCTCTGCCTCAAGAAGCAGTTTGCTAACACTCTTTTCGTGGAATCTGCAAAGTGATATTTGGGAGCCTATTGGGGCCCATGGTGATAAAGGAATTATCCTCACATAATAACTAAAGAGAAGCTTTCTGAGAAACTGCATTGCCATGTGTGAATGCAACTCACAGAGTTACACGTTTCTCTTCAGTGATCAGTTTGTTAGCACAGTTTTCTGGAAATCTGCAATTAGATACTTCATAGCGCCATGAACATTACAGTGACAAAGGAAATATCCACAGATGAAAACTAGAAAGAAGCTTTCTTAGAAACTTCTTGGTGATGTGTGAATTCATCTCACAGAGTTACACTTATGTTTCGTGGAGCAGTCCATTAACACTGTCTTTGAGGAATCTGAGAAGGGCTTCTTTGGATCACATTGAGGCCTACGCTGATAAAGGAAATTTCATAAGTTCAAAACGTGAAAGAAGCTTTCTGAGAAACTTCTTTCTGATCTGTGAGTTCATCTCACAGAGTTACAACCTCTGCCTCAAGAAGCAGTTTGCTAACACTCTTTTCGTGGATTCTGCAAAGTGATATTTGGGAGCCTATTGGGGCCCATGGTGATAAAGGAAATATCCTCACATAATAACTAAAGAGAAGCTTTCTGAGAAACTGCATTGCCATGTGTGAATGCAACTCACAGAGTTACACGTTTCTCTTCAGTGATCAGTTTGTTAGCACAGTTTTCTGGAAATCTGCAATTAGATACTTCATAGCGCCATGAACATTACAGTGACAAAGGAAATATCCACAGATGAAAACTAGAAAGAAGCTTTCTTAGAAACTTCTTGGTGATGTGTGAATTCATCTCACAGAGTTACACTTATGTTTCGTGGAGCAGTCCATTAACACTGTCTTTGAGGAATCTGAGAAGGGCTTCTTTGGATCACATTGAGGGCTACGCTGATAAAGGAAATTTCATAAGTTCAAAACGTGAAAGAAGCTTTCTGAGAAACTTCTTTCTGATCTGTGAGTTCATCTCACAGAGATTACAACCTCTGCCTCAAGAAGCAGTTTGCTAACACTCTTTTCGTGGAATCTGCAAAGTGATATTTGGGAGCCTATTGGGCCCATGGTGATAAAGGAATTATCCTCACATAATAACTAAAGAGAAGCTTTCTGAGAAACTGCATTGCCATGTGTGAATGCAACTCACAGAGTTACACGTTTCTCTTCAGTGATCAGTTTGTTAGCACAGTTTTCTGGAAATCTGCAATTAGATACTTCATAGCGCCATGAACATTACAGTGACAAAGGAAATATCCACAGATGAAAACTAGAAAGAAGCTTTCTTAGAAACTTCTTGGTGATGTGTGAATTCATCTCACAGAGTTACACTTATGTTTCGTGGAGCAGTCCATTAACACTGTCTTTGAGGAATCTGAGAAGGGCTTCTTTGGATCACATTGAGGCCTACGCTGATAAAGGAAATTTCATCCGTTCAAAACGTGAAAGAAGCTTTCTGAGAAACTTCTTTCTGATCTGTGAGTTCATCTCACAGAGATACAACCTCTGCCTCAAGAAGCAGTTTGCTAACACTCTTTTCGTGGAATCTGCAAAGTGATATTTGGGAGCCTATTGGGGCCCATGGTGATAAAGGAATTATCCTCACATAATAACTAAAGAGAAGCTTTCTGAGAAACTGCATTGCCATGTGTGAATGCAACTCACAGAGTTACACGTTTCTCTTCAGTGATCAGTTTGTTAGCACAGTTTTCTGGAAATCTGCAATTAGATACTTCGTAGCGCCATGAACATTACAGTGACAAAGGAAATATCCACAGATGAAAACTAGAAAGAAGCTTTCTTAGAAACTTCTTGGTGATGTGTGAATTCATCTCACAGAGTTACACTTATGTTTCGTGGAGCAGTCCATTAACACTGTCTTTGAGGAATCTGAGAAGGGCTTCTTTGGATCACATTGAGGCCTACGCTGATAAAGGAAATTTCATCCGTTCAAAACGTGAAAGAAGCTTTCTGAGAAACTTCTTTCTGATCTGTGAGTTCATCTCACAGAGTTACAACCTCTGCCTCAAGAAGCAGTTTGCTAACACTCTTTTCGTGGAGTCTGCAAAGTGATATTTGGGAGCCTATTGGGGCCCATGGTGATAAAGGAATTATCCTCACATAATAACTGAAGAGAAGCTTTCTGAGAAACTGCATTGCCATGTGTGAATGCAACTCACAGAGTTACGCCAGTGTTTTTTGGAGCCGTTTCTTAGGACTGTTTCCGTGGATTCCGAGTAGTGATATTTCAGATAGCTTTGAAGAATAGAAGGAGAAAATAAATATCCTACAAGAGAAAGCTGAACCAAGCTTTCTGAGAAACTGCTTTGTGATATGTGAATTCATTTCTCAGTGTTCTATCACCCTTTCTCTGGGGAGTTTCCTGGCACTCATTTTGAGGAATCTCAGATGTGATGTCTTGGATATCGTTGAATCGAATGCTGAATAAGGAACTATCCTCAGAGAAACCTGCAGAGAAGCCTTCTCAGAAACTTCTTTGTTGTGGGTGAATTCAGCCCACACATGTCCATCATTGTTTCCACTGAGAAACTTGCTAGCTGAGTTTTCGCAGAATCTGCAATAGGACACACGGTGGCGCTCCAAGACCACAAATAACCTCGTCTTACTAAAGAAAGAAGCTTTCTGAGAAACCGCTTTGTGATTGTGAATTCAACTCACTAAAAAGTTGCAGCTGTATTTCGTGGGGCCGTGGCATAGCCCTATTTGTGTGGAATCTGAGAACAGATATTCCCGATCCCTTTGAAAACAATGGGGCCAATGGAAACATCTTCCAATAAAAATGAGAAAGAAGCTTTCTGAGAAACTTCTTTCTGATCTGTGAGTACATCTCACAGAGTTACAACCTCTGCCTCAAGAAGCAGTTTGCTAACACTCTTTTCGTGGAATCTGCAAAGTGATATTTGGGAGCCTATTGGGGGCCCATGCTGTAAAGGAAATATCCTCACATAATAACTAAAGAGAAGCTTTCTGAGAAACTGCATTGCCATGTGTGAATGCAACTCACAGAGTTACACGTTTCTCTTCAGTGATCAGTTTGTTAGCACAGTTTTCTGGAAATCTGCAATTAGATACTTCATAGCGCAATGAACATTACAGTGACAAAGGAAATATCCACAAAGAAAACTAGAAAGAAGCTTTCTTAGAAATTTCTTGGTGATGTGTGAATTCATCTCACAGAGTTACACTTATGTTTCGTGGAGCAGTCCATTAACACTGTCTTTGGGGAAACTGAGAAGGGCTTCTTTGGATCACATTGAGGCCTACGCTGATAAAGGAAATTTCATCCGTTCAAAACGTGAAAGAAGCTTTCTGAGAAACTTCTTTCTGATCTGTGAGTTCATCTCACAGAGTTACAACCTCTGCCTCAAGAAGCAGTTTGCTAACACTCTTTTCGTGGAATCTGCAAAGTGATATTTGGGAGCCTATTGGGGCCCATGGTGATAAAGGAATTATCCTCACATAATAACTAAAGAGAAGCTTTCTGAGAAACTGCATTGCCATGTGTGAATGCAACTCACAGAGTTACACGTTTCTCTTCAGTGATCAGTTTGTTAGCACAGTTTTCTGGAAATCTGCAATTAGATACTTCGTAGCGCCATGAACATTACAGTGACAAAGGAAATATCCACAAGATGAAAACTAGAAAGAAGCTTTCTTAGAAACTTCTTGGTGATGTGTGAATTCATCTCACAGAGTTACACTTATGTTTCGTGGAGCAGTCCATTAACACTGTCTTTGGGGAAACTGAGAAGGGCTTCTTTGGATCACATTGAGGCCTACGCTGATAAAGGAAATTTCATCCGTTCAAAACGTGAAAGAAGCTTTCTGAGAAACTTCTTTCTGATCTGTGAGTTCATCTCACAGAGTTACAACCTCTGCCTCAAGAAGCAGTTTGCTAACACTCTTTTCGTGGAATCTGCAAAGTGATATTTGGGAGCCTATTGGGGCCCATGGTGATAAAGGAATTATCCTCACATAATAACTAAAGAGAAGCTTTCTGAGAAACTGCATTGCCATGTGTGAATGCAACTCACAGAGTTACACGTTTCTCTTCAGTGATCAGTTTGTTAGCACAGTTTTCTGGAAATCTGCAATTAGATACTTCGTAGCGCCATGAACATTACAGTGACAAAGGAAATATCCACAGATGAAAACTAGAAAGAAGCTTTCTTAGAAACTTCTTGGTGATGTGTGAATTCATCTCACAGAGTTACACTTATGTTTCGTGGAGCAGTCCATTAACACTGTCTTTGAGGAATCTGAGAAGGGCTTCTTTGGATCACATTGAGGCCTACGCTGATAAAGGAAATTTCATACGTTCAAAACGTGAAAGAAGCTTTCTGAGAAACTTCTTTCTGATCTGTGAGTTCATCTCACAGAGTTACAACCTCTGCCTCAAGAAGCAGTTTGCTAACACTCTTTTCGTGGAATCTGCAAAGTGATATTTGGGAGCCTATTGGGGCCCATGGTGATAAAGGAATTATCCTCACATAATAACTAAAGAGAAGCTTTCTGAGAAACTGCATTGCCATGTGTGAATGCAACTCACAGAGTTACACGTTTCTCTTCAGTGATCAGTTTGTTAGCACAGTTTTCTGGAAATCTGCAATTAGACACTTCATAGCGCCATGAACATTACAGTGACAAAGGAAATATCCACAGATGAAAACTAGAAAGAAGCTTTCTTAGAAACTTCTTGGTGATGTGTGAATTCATCTCACAGAGTTACACTTATGTTTCGTGGAGCAGTCCATTAACACTGTCTTTGAGGAATCTGAGAAGGGCTTCTTTGGATCACTTTGAGGGCTACGCTGATAAAGGAAATTTCATACGTTCAAAACGTGAAAGAAGCTTTCTGAGAAACTTCTTTCTGATCTGTGAGTTCATCTCACAGAGTTACAACCTCTGCCTCAAGAAGCAGTTTGCTAACACTCTTTTCGTGGAATCTGCAAAGTGATATTTGGGAGCCTATTGGGGCCCATGGTGATAAAGGAATTATCCTCACATAATAACTAAAGAGAAGCTTTCTGAGAAACTGCATTGCCATGTGTGAATGCAACTCACAGAGTTACACGTTTCTCTTCAGTGATCAGTTTGTTAGCACAGTTTTCTGGAAATCTGCAATTAGATACTTCATAGCGCCATGAACATTACAGTGACAAAGGAAATATCCACAGATGAAAACTAGAAAGAAGCTTTCTTAGAAACTTCTTGGTGATGTGTGAATTCATCTCACAGAGTTACACTTATGTTTCGTGGAGCAGTCCATTAACACTGTCTTTGAGGAATCTGAGAAGGGCTTCTTTGGATCACTTTGAGGCCTACGCTGATAAAGGAAATTTCATCCGTTCAAAACGTGAAAGAAGCTTTCTGAGAAACTTCTTTCTGATCTGTGAGTTCATCTCACAGAGTTACAACCTCTGCCTCAAGAAGCAGTTTGCTAACACTCTTTTCGTGGAATCTGCAAAGTGATATTTGGGAGCCTATTGGGGCCCATGGTGATAAAGGAATTATCCTCACATAATAACTAAAGAGAAGCTTTCTGAGAAACTGCATTGCCATGTGTGAATGCAACTCACAGAGTTACACGTTTCTCTTCAGTGATCAGTTTGTTAGCACAGTTTTCTGGAAATCTGCAATTAGATACTTCATAGCGCCATGAACATTACAGTGACAAAGGAAATATCCACAGATGAAAACTAGAAAGAAGCTTTCTTAGAAACTTCTTGGTGATGTGTGAATTCATCTCACAGAGTTACACTTATGTTTCGTGGAGCAGTCCATTAACACTGTCTTTGAGGAATCTGAGAAGGGCTTCTTTGGATCACATTGAGGGCTACGCTGATAAAGGAAATTTCATCCGTTCAAAACGTGAAAGAAGCTTTCTGAGAAACTTCTTTCTGATCTGTGAGTTCATCTCACAGAGTTACAACCTCTGCCTCAAGAAGCAGTTTGCTAACACTCTTTTCGTGGAATCTGCAAAGTGATATTTGGGAGCCTATTGGGGCCCATGGTGATAAAGGAATTATCCTCACATAATAACTAAAGAGAAGCTTTCTGAGAAACTGCATTGCCATGTGTGAATGCAACTCACAGAGTTACACGTTTCTCTTCAGTGATCAGTTTGTTAGCACAGTTTTCTGGAAATCTGCAATTAGATACTTCGTAGCGCCATGAACATTACAGTGACAAAGGAAATATCCACAGATGAAAACTAGAAAGAAGCTTTCTTAGAAACTTCTTGGTGATGTGTGAATTCATCTCACAGAGTTACACTTATGTTTCGTGGAGCAGTCCATTAACACTGTCTTTGAGGAATCTGAGAAGGGCTTCTTTGGATCACTTTGAGGCCTACGCTGATAAAGGAAATTTCATCCGTTCAAAACGTGAAAGAAGCTTTCTGAGACACTTCTTTCTGATCTGTGAGTTCATCTCACAGAGTTACAACCTCTGCCTCAAGAAGCAGTTTGCTAACACTCTTTTCGTGGAATCAGCAAAGTGATATTTGGGAGCCTATTGGGGCCCATGGTGATAAAGGAATTATCCTCACATAATAACTAAAGAGAAGCTTTCTGAGAAACTGCATTGCCATGTGTGAATGCAACTCACAGAGTTACACGTTTCTCTTCAGTGATCATTTTGTTAGCACAGTTTTCTGGAAATCTGCAATTAGATACTTCATAGCGCCATGAACATTACAGTGACAAAGGAAATATCCACAGATGAAAACTAGAAAGAAGCTTTCTTAGAAACTTCTTGGTGATGTGTGAATTCATCTCACAGAGTTACACTTATGTTTCGTGGAGCAGTCCATTAACACTGTCTTTGAGGAATCTGAGAAGGGCTTCTTTGGATCACATTGAGGCCTACGCTGATAAAGGAAATTTCATGCGTTCAAAACGTGAAAGAAGCTTTCTGAGAAACTTCTTTCTGATCTGTGAGTTCATCTCACAGAGTTACAACCTCTGCCTCAAGAAGCAGTTTGCTAACACTCTTTTCGTGGAATCTGCAAAGTGATATTTGGGAGCCTATTGGGGCCCATGGTGATAAAGGAATTATCCTCACATAATAACTAAAGAGAAGCTTTCTGAGAAACTGCATTGCCATGTGTGAATGCAACTCACAGAGTTACACGTTTCTCTTCAGTGATCAGTTTGTTAGCACAGTTTTCTGGAAATCTGCAATTAGATACTTCGTAGCGCCATGAACATTATAGTGACAAAGGAAATATCCACAGATGAAAACTAGAAAGAAGCTTTCTTAGAAACTTGTTGGTGATGTGTGAATTCATCTCACAGAGTTACACTTATGTTTCGTGGAGCAGTCCATTAACACTGTCTTTGAGGAATCTGAGAAGGGCTTCTTTGGATCACATTGAGGCCTACGCTGATAAAGGAAATTTCATCCGTTCAAAACGTGAAAGAAGCTTTCTGAGACACTTCTTTCTGATCTGTGAGTTCATCTCACAGAGTTACAACCTCTGCCTCAAGAAGCAGTTTGCTAACACTCTTTTCGTGGAGTCTGCAAAGTGATATTTGGGAGCCTATTGGGGCCCATCGTGATAAAGGAATTATCCTCACATAATAACTAAAGAGAAGCTTTCTGAGAAACTGCATTGCCATGTGGGAATGCAACTCACAGAGTTACACGTTTCTCTTCAGTGATCAGTTTGTTAGCACAGTTTTCTGGAAATCTGCAATTAGATACTTCGTAGCGCCATGAACATTACAGTGACAAAGGAAATATCCACAGATGAAAACTAGAAAGAAGATTTCTTAGAAACTTCTTGGTGATGTGTGAATTCATCTCACAGAGTTACACTTATGTTTCGTGGAGCAGTCCATTAACACTGTCTTTGAGGAATCTGAGAAGGGTTTCTTTGGATCACATTGAGGCCTACGCTGATAAAGGATATTTCATCCGTTCAAAACGTGAAAGAAGAATTCTGAGAAACTTCTTTCTGATCTGTGAGTTCATCTCACAGAGTTACAAACTCTGCCTCAAGAAGCAGTTTGCTAACACTCTTTTCGTGGAATCTGCAAAGTGATATTTGGGAGCCTATTGGGGCCCATGGTGATAAAGGAATTATCCTCACATAATAACTAAAGAGAAGCTTTCTGAGAAACTGCATTGCCATGTGTGAATGCAACTCACATAGTTACGCCAGTGTTTTTTGGAGCCGTTTCTTAGGATTGTTTCCGTGGATTCCGAGAAATGATATTTCAGATAGCTTTGAAGAATAGAAGGAGAAAATAAATATCCTCCAAGAGAAAGCTGAACCAAGCTTTCTGAGAAACTGCTTTGTGATATGTGAATTCATTTCACAGTGTTCTATCACCCTTTCTCGGGGGAGTTTCCTAGCACTCATTTTGAGGAATCTCAGATGTGAAGTCTTGGATATCGTTGAATCGAATGCTGAATAAGGAACTATCCTCAGAGAAACCTGCAGAGAAGCCTTCTCAGAAACTTCTTTGTTGTGGGTGAATTCAGCCCACAGATGTCCATCATTGTTTCCACTAAGAAACTTGCTAGCAGAGTTTTCGCAGGATCTGCAATAGGACACACGGTGGCGCTCCAAGACCACAAATAACCTCGTCTTACTAAAGAAAGAAGCTTTCTGAGAAACCGCTATGTGATGTGTGAATTCAACTCACTAAGTTGCAGCTGTATTTCGTGGGGCCGTGGCCTAGCCCTATTTGTGTGGAATCTGAGAACAGATATTCCCGATCCCTTTGAAGACAATGGGGCCAATGGAAACATCTTCCAATAAAAATGAGAAGGAAGCTTTCTGAGAAACTTCTTTCTGATCTGTGAGTTCATCTCACAGAGTTACAACCTCTGCCTCAAGAAGCAGTTTGCTAACACTCTTTTCGTGGAATCTGCAAAGTGATATTTGGGAGCCTATTGGGGCCCATGGTGATAAAGGAATTATCCTCACATAATAACTAAAGAGAAGCTTTCTGTGAAACTGCATTTCCAAGTGTGAATGCAACTCACAGAGTTACACGTTTCTCTTCAGTAATCAGTTTGTTAGCACAGTTTTCTGGAAATCTGCAATTAGATACTTCATAGCGCCATGAACATTACAGTGACAAAGGAAATATCCACAGATGAAAACTAGAAAGAAGCTTTCTTAGAAACTTCTTGGTGATGTGTGAATTCATCTCACAGAGTTACACTTATGTTTCGTGGAGCAGTCCATTAACACTGTCTTTGGGGAAACTGAGAAGGGCTTCTTTGGATCACTTTGAGGCCTACGCTGATAAAGGAAATTTCATCCGTTCAAAACGTGAAAGAAGCTTTCGGAGACACTTCTTTCTGATCTGTGAGTTCATCTCACAGAATTACAACCTCTGCCTCAAGAAGCAGTTTGCTAACACTCTTTTCGTGGAATCTGCAAAGTGATATTTGGGAGCCTAATGGGGTCCATGGTGATAAAGGAATTATCCTCACATAATAACTAAAGAGAAGCTTTCTGAGAAACTGCATTGCCAAGTGTGAATGCAACTCACAGAGTTACACGTTTCTCTTCAGTGATCAGTTTGTTAGCACAGTTTTCTGGAAATCTGCAATTAGATACTTCATAGCGCCATGAACATTACAGTGACAAAGGAAATATCCACATATGAAAACTAGAAAGAAGCTTTCTTAGAAACTTCTTGGTGATGTGTGAATTCATCTCACCGAGTTACACTTATGTTTCGTGGAGCAGTCCTTTAACACTGTCTTTGAGGAATCTGAGAAGGGCTTCTTTGGATCACATTGAGGGCTACGCTGATAAAGGAAATTTCATCCGTTCAAAACGTGAAAGAAGCTTTCTGAGAAACTTCTTTCTGATCTGTGAGTTCATCTCACAGAGTTACAACCGCTGCCTCAAGAAGCAGTTTGCTAACACTCTTTTCGGGGAATCTGCAAAGTGATATTTGGGAGCCTATTGGGGCCCATGGTGATAAAGGAATTATCCTCACATAATAACTAAAGAGAAGCTTTCTGAGAAACTGCATTGCCATGTGTGAATGCAACTCACAGAGTTACACGTTTCTCTTCAGTGATCAGTTTGTTAGCACAGTTTTCTGGAAATCTGCAATTAGATACTTCATCACGCCATGAACATTACAGTGACAAGGGAAATATCCACAGATGAAAACTAGAAAGAAGCTTTCTTAGAAACTTCTTGGTGATGTGTGAATTCATCTCACAGAGTTACACTTATGTATCGTGGACCAGTCCATTAACACTGTCTTTGAGGAATCTGAGAAGGACTTCTTTGGATCACATTGAGGCCTACGTTGATAAAGGAAATTTCATCCGTTCAAAACGTGAAAGAAGCTTTCTGAGAAACTTCTTTCTGATCTGTGAGTTCATCTCACAGAGTTACAACCTCTGCCTCAAGAAGCAGTTTGCTAACACTCTTTTCGTGGAATCTGCAAAGTGATATTTGGGAGCCTATTGGGGCCCATGGTGATAAAGGAATTATCCTCACATAATAACTAAAGAGAAGCTTTCTGAGAAACCGCATTGCCATGTGTGAATGCAACTCACAGAGTTACACGTTTCTCTTCAGTGATCAGTTTGTTAGCACAGTTTTCTGGAAATCTGCAATTAGATACTTCGTAGCGCCATGAACATTACAGTGACAAAGGAAATATCCACAGATGAAAACTAGAAGGAAGCTTTCTTAGAAACTTCTTGGTGATGTGTGAATTCATCTCACAGAGTTACACTTATGTTTCGTGGAGCAGTCCATTAACACTGTCTTTGAGGAATCTGAGAAGGGCTTCTTTGGATCACTTTGAGGGCTACGCTGAAAAAGGAAATTTCATAAGTTCAAAACGTGAAAGAAGCTTTCTGAGAAACTTCTTTCTGATCTGTGAGTTCATCTCACAGAGATACAACCTCTGCCTCAAGAAGCAGTTTGCTAACACTCTTTTCGTGGAATGTGCAAAGTGATATTTGGGAGCCTATTGGGGTCCATGGTGATAAAGGAATTATCCTCACATAATAACTAAAGAGAAGCTTTCTGAGAAACTGCATTGCCATGTGTGAATGCAACTCACAGAGTTACACGTTTCTCTTCAGTGATCAGTTTGTTAGCACAGTTTTCTGGAAATCTGCAATTAGACACTTCATAGCGCCATGAACACTACAGTGACAAAGGAAATATCCACAGATGAATACTAGAAAGAAGCTTTCATAGAAACTTCTTGGTGATGTGTGAATTCATCTCACAGAGTTACACTTATGTTTCGTGGAGCAGTCCATTAACACTGTCTTTGAGGAATCTGAGAAGGGCTTCTTTGGATCACTTTGAGGGCTCCGCTGATAAAGGAAATTTCATCCGTTCAAAACGTGAAAGAAGCTTTCTGAGAATCTTCTTTCTGATCTGTGAGTTCATCTCACAGAGATACAACCTCTGCCTCAAGAAGCAGTTTGCTAACACTCTTTTCGTGGAATGTGCAAAGTGATATTTGGGAGCCTATTGTGGCCCATGGTGATAAAGGAATTATCCTCACATAATAACTAAAGAGAAGCTTTCTGAGAAACTGCATTGCCATGTGTGAATGCAACTCACAGAGTTACACGTTTCTCTTCAGTGATCAGTTTGTTAGCACAGTTTTCTGGAAATCTGCAATTAGATACTTCGTAGCGCCATGAACATTACAGTGACAAAGGAAATATCCACAGATGAAAACTAGATAGAAGCTTTCTTAGAAACTTCTTGGTGATGTGTGAATTCATCTCACAGAGTTACACTTATGTTGCGTGGAGCAGTCCATTAACACTGTCTTTGAGGAATCTGAGAAGGGCTTCCTTGGATCACATTGAGGCCTACGCTGATAAAGGAAATTTCATCCGTTCAAAACGTGAAAGAAGCTTTCTGAGAATCTTCTTTCTGATCTGTGAGTTCATCTCACAGAGTTACAACCTCTGCCTCAAGAAGCAGTTTGCTAACACTCTTTTCGTGGAATCTGAAAAGTGATATTTGGGAGCCTATTGGGGCCCATGGTGATAAAGGAAATATTCTCCCATAATAACTAAAGAGAAGCTTTCTGAGACACTGCATTGCCATGTGCGAATGCAACTCACAGAGTTACACGTTTCTCTTCAGTGATCAGTTTGTTAGCACAGTTTTCTGGAAATCTGCAATTAGATACTTCGTAGCGCCATGAACATTATAGTGACAAAGGAAATATCCACAGATGAAAACTAGAAAGAAGCTTTCTTAGAAACTTGTTGGTGATGTGTGAATTCATCTCACAGAGTTACACTTATGTTTCGTGGAGCAGTCCATTAACACTGTCTTTGAGGAATCTGAGAAGGGCTTCTTTGGATCACATTGAGGCCTACGCTGATAAAGGAAATTTCATCCGTTCAAAACGTGAAAGAAGCTTTCTGAGACACTTCTTTCTGATCTGTGAGTTCATCTCACAGAGTTACAACCTCTGCTTCAAGAAGCAGTTTGCTAACACTCTTTTCGTGGAGTCTGCAAAGTGATATTTGGGAGCCTATTGGGGCCCATCGTGATAAAGGAATTATCCTCACATAATAACTAAAGAGAAGCTTTCTGAGAAACTGCATTGCCATGTGTGAATGCAACTCACAGAGTTACGCCAGTGTTTTTTGGAGCCGTTTCTTAGGACTGTTTCCGTGGATTCCGAGTAGTGATATTTCAGATAGCTTTGAAGAATAGAAGGAGAAAATAAATATCCTACAAGAGAAAGCTGAACCAAGCTTTCTGAGAAACTGCTTTGTGATATGTGAATTCATTTCTCAGTGTTCTATCACCCTTTCTCTGGGGAGTTTCCTGGCACTCATTTTGAGGAATCTCAGATGTGATGTCTTGGATATCGTTGAATCGAATGCTGAATAAGGAACTATCCTCAGAGAAACCTGCAGAGAAGCCTTCTCAGAAACTTCTTTGTTGTGGGTGAATTCAGCCCACACATGTCCATCATTGTTTCCACTGAGAAACTTGCTAGCTGAGTTTTCGCAGAATCTGCAATAGGACACACGGTGGCGCTCCAAGACCACAAATAACCTCGTCTTACTAAAGAAAGAAGCTTTCTGAGAAACCGCTTTGTGATGTGTGAATTCAACTCACTAAAAAGTTGCAGCTGTATTTCGTGGGGCCGTGGCATAGCCCTATTTGTGTGGAATCTGAGAACAGATATTCCCGATCCCTTTGAAAACAATGGGGCCAATGGAAACATCTTCCAATAAAAATGAGAAAGAAGCTTTCTGAGAAACTTCTTTCTGATCTGTGAGTACATCTCACAGAGTTACAACCTCTGCCTCAAGAAGCAGTTTGCTAACACTCTTTTCGTGGAATCTGCAAAGTGATATTTGGGAGCCTATTGGGGCCCATGCTGTAAAGGAAATATCCTCACATAATAACTAAAGAGAAGCTTTCTGAGAAACTGCATTGCCATGTGTGAATGCAACTCACAGAGTTACACGTTTCTCTTCAGTGATCAGTTTGTTAGCACAGTTTTCTGGAAATCTGCAATTAGATACTTCATAGCGCAATGAACATTACAGTGACAAAGGAAATATCCACAAAAGAAAACTAGAAAGAAGCTTTCTTAGAAATTTCTTGGCGATGTGTGAATTCATCTCACAGAGTTACACTTATGTTTCGTGGAGCAGTCCATTAACACTGTCTTTGGGGAAACTGAGAAGGGCTTCTTTGGATCACATTGAGGCCTACGCTGATAAAGGAAATTTCATCCGTTCAAAACGTGAAAGAAGCTTTCTGAGAAACTTCTTTCTGATCTGTGAGTTCATCTCACAGAGATACAACCTCTGCCTCAAGAAGCAGTTTGCTAGCACTCTTTTCGTGGAATCTGCAAAGTTATATTTGGGAGCCTATTGGGGCCCATGGTGATAAAGGAATTATCCTCACATAATAACTAAAGAGAAGCTTTCTGAGAAACTGCATTGCCATGTGGGAATGCAACTCACAGAGTTACACGTTTCTCTTCAGTGATCAGTTTGTTAGCACAGTTTTCTGGAAATCTGCAATTAGATACTTCGTAGCGCCATGAACATTACAGTGACAAAGGAAATATCCACAGATGAAAACTAGAAAGAAGATTTCTTAGAAACTTCTTGGTGATGTGTGAATTCATCTCACAGAGTTACACTTATGTTTCGTGGAGCAGTCCATTAACACTGTCTTTGAGGAATCTGAGAAGGGTTTCTTTGGATCACATTGAGGCCTACGCTGATAAAGGATATTTCATCCGTTCAAAACGTGAAAGAAGAATTCTGAGAAACTTCTTTCTGATCTGTGAGTTCATCTCACAGAGTTACAAACTCTGCCTCAAGAAGCAGTTTGCTAACACTCTTTTCGTGGAATCTGCAAAGTGATATTTGGGAGCATATTGGGGCCCATGGTGATAAAGGAAATATCCTCACATAATAACTAAAGAGAAGCTTTCTGAGAAACTGCATTGCCATGTGTGAATGCAACTCACATAGTTACGCCAGTGTTTTTTGGAGCCGTTTCTTAGGATTGTTTCCGTGGATTCCGAGAAGTGATATTTCAGATAGCTTTGAAGAATAGAAGGAGAAAATAAATATCCTACAAGAGAAAGCTGAACCAAGCTTTCTGAGAAACTGCTTTGTGATATGTGAATTCATTTCACAGTGTTCTATCACCCTTTCTCGGGGGAGTTTCCTAGCACTCATTTTGAGGAATCTCAGATGTGACGTCTTGGATATCGTTGAATCGAATGCTGAATAAGGAACTATCCTGAGAGAAACCTGCAGAGAAGCCTTCTCAGAAACTTCTTTGTTGTGGGTGAATTCAGCCCACAGATGTCCATCATTGTTTCCACTAAGAAACTTGCTAGCAGAGTTTTCGCAGGATCTGCAATAGGACACACGGTGGCGCTCCAAGACCACAAATAACCTCGTCTTACTAAAGAAAGAAGCTTTCTGAGAAACCGCTATGTGATGTGTGAATTCAACTCACTGAGTTGCAGCTGTATTTCGTGGGGCCGTGGCCTAGCCCTATTTGTGTGGAATCTGAGAACAGATATTCCCGATCCCTTTCAAGACAATGGGGCCAATGGAAACATCTTCCAATAAAAATGAGAAAGAAGCTTTCTGAGAAACTTCTTTCTGATCTGTGAGTTCATCTCACAGAGTTACAACCTCTGCCTCAAGAAGCAGTTTGCTAACACTCTTTTCGTGGAATCTGCAAAGTGATATTTGGGAGCCTAATGGAGCCCATGGTGATAAAGGAATTATCCTCACATAATAACTAAAGAGAAGCTTTCTGTGAAACTGCATTTCCAAGTGTGAATGCAACTCACAGAGTTACACGTTTCTCTTCAGTAATCAGTTTGTTAGCACAGTTTTCTGGAAATCTGCAATTAGATACTTCATAGCGCCATGAACATTACAGTGACAAAGGAAATATCCACAGATGAAAACTAGAAAGAAGCTTTCTTAGAAACTTCTTGGTGATGTGTGAATTCATCTCACCGAGTTACACTTATGTTTCGTGGAGCAGTCCATTAACACTGTCTTTGAGGAATCTGAGAAGGGCTTCTTTGGATCACATTGAGGCCTACGCTGATAAAGGAAATTTCATCCGTTCAAAACGTGAAAGAAGCTTTCTGAGAAACTTCTTTCTGATCTGTGAGTTCATCTCACAGAGTTACAACCTCTGCCTCAAGAAGCCGTTTGCTAACACTCTTTTCGTGGAATCTGCAAAGTGATATTTGGGAGCCTATTGGGGCCCATGGTGATAAAGGAATTATCCTCACATAATAACTAAAGAGAAGCTTTCTGAGAAACTGCATTGCCATGTGTGAATGCAACTCACAGAGTTACACGTTTCTCTTCAGTGATCAGTTTGTTAGCACAGTTTTCTGGAAATCTGCAATTAGATACTTCATAGCGCCATGAACATTACAGTGACAAAGGAAATATCCACAGATGAAAACTAGAAAGAAGCTTTCTTAGAAACTTCTTGGTGATGTGTGAATTCATCTCACAGAGTTACACTTATGTTTCGAGGAGCAGTCCATTAACACTGTCTTTGAGGAATCTGAGAAGGGCTTCTTTGGATCACATTGAGGGCTACGCTGATAAAGGAAATTTCATCCGTTCAAAACGTGAAAGAAGCTTTCTGAGAAACTTCTTTCTGATCTGTGAGTTCATCTCACAGAGTTACAACCTCTGCCTCAAGAAGCAGTTTGCTAACACTCTTTTCGTGGAATCTGCAAAGTGATATTTGGGAGCCTATTGGGGCCCATGGTGATAAAGGAATTATCCTCACATAATAACTAAAGAGAAGCTTTCTGAGAAACTGCATTGCCATGTGTGAATGCAACTCACAGAGTTACACGGTTTCTCTTCAGTGATCAGTTTGTTAGCACAGTTTTCTGGAAATCTGCAATTAGATACTTCGTAGCGCCATGAACATTACAGTGACAAAGGAAATATACACAGATGAATACTAGAAAGAAGCTTTCTTAGAAACTTCTTGGTGATGTGTGAATTCATCTCACAGAGTTACACTTATGTTTCGTGGAGCAGTCCATTAACACTGTCTTTGAGGAATCTGAGAAGGGCTTCTTTGGATCACTTGAGGGCTACGCTGATAAAGGAAATTTCATAAGTTCAAAACGTGAAAGAAGCTTTCTGAGAAACTTCTTTCTGATCTGTGAGTTCATCTCACAGAGATTACAACCTCTGCCTCAAGAAGCAGTTTGCTAACACTCTTTTCGTGGAATCTGCAAAGTGATATTTGGGAGCCTATTGGGGCCCATGGTGATAAAGGAATTATCCTCACATAATAACTAAAGAGAAGCTTTCTGAAAAACTGCATTGGCATGTATGAATGCAACTCACAGAGTTACACGTTTCTCTTCAGTGATCAGTTTGTTAGCACAGTTTTCTGGAAATCTGCAATTAGATACTTCATAGCGCCATGAACATTACAGTGACAAAGGAAATATCCACAGATGAAAACTAGAAAGAAGCTTTCTTAGAAACTTCTTGGTGATGTGTGAATTCATCTCACCGAGTTACACTTATGTTTCGTGGAGCAGTCCATTAACACTGTCTTTGAGGAATCTGAGAAGGGCTTCTTTGGATCACATTGAGGCCTACGCTGATAAAGGAAATTTCATCCGTTCAAAACGTGAAAGAAGCTTTCTGAGAAACTTCTTTCTGATCTGTGAGTTCATCTCACAGAGTTACAACCTCTGCCTCAAGAAGCAGTTTGCTAACACTCTTTTCGTGGAATCTGCAAAGTGATATTTGGGAGCCTATTGGGGCCCATGGTGATAAAGGAATTATCCTCACATAATAACTAAAGAGAAGCTTTCTGAGAAACTGCATTGCCATGTGTGAATGCAACTCACAGAGTTACACGTTTCTCTTCAGTGATCAGTTTGTTAGCACAGTTTTCTGGAATTCTGCAATTAGATACTTCATAGCGCAATGAACATTACAGTGACAAAGGAAATATCCACAGATGAAAACTAGAAAGAAGCTTTCTTAGAAACTTCTTGGTGATGTGTGAATTCATCTCACAGAGTTACACTTATGTTTCGTGGAGCAGTCCATTAACACTGTCTTTGGGGAAACTGAGAAGGGCTTCTTTGGATCACTTTGAGGCCTACTGCTGATAAAGGAAATTTCATCCGTTCAAAACGTGAAAGAAGCTTTCTGAGAAACTTCTTTCTGATCTGTGAGTTCATCTCACAGAGTTACAACCTCTGCCTCAAGAAGCAGTTTGCTAACACTCTTTTCGTGGAATCTGCAAAGTGATATTTGTGAGCCTATTGGGGCCCATGGTGATAAAGGAATTATCCTCACATAATAACTAAAGAGAAGCTTTCTGAGAAACTGCATTGCCATGTGTGAATGCAACTCACAGAGTTACACGTTTCTCTTCAGTGATCAGTTTGTTAGCACAGTTTTCTGGAAATCTGCAATTAGATACTTCATAGCGCCATGAACATTACAGTGACAAAGGAAATATCCACAGATGAAAACTAGAAAGAAGCTTTCTTAGAAACTTCTTGGTGATGTGTGAATTCATCTCACAGAGTTATACTTATGTTTCATGGAGCAGTCCATTAACACTGTCTTAGGGGAAACTGAGAAGGGCTTCTTTGGATCACTTTGAGGCCTACGCTGATAAAGGAAATTTCATCCGTTCAAAACGTGAAAGAAGCTTTCTGAGAAACTTCTTTCTGATCTGTGAGTTCATCTCACAGAGTTACAACCTCTGCCTCAAGAAGCAGTTTGCTAACACTCTTTTCGTGGAATCTGCAAAGTGATATTTGGGAGCCTATTGGGGCCCATGGTGATAGAGGAATTATCCTCACATAATACCTAAAGAGAAGCTTTCTGAGAAACTGCATTGCCATGTGTGAATGCAACTCACAGAGTTACACGTTTCTCTTCAGTGATCAGTTTGTTAGCACAGTTTTCTGGAAATCTGCAATTAGATACTTCATAGCGCCATGAACATTACAGTGACAAAGGAAATATCCACAGATGAAAACTAGAAAGAAGCTTTCTTAGAAACTTCTTGGTGATGTGTGAATTCATCTCACAGAGTTACACTTATGTTTCTTGGAGCAGTCCATTAACACTGTCTTTGAGGAATCTGAGTAGGGCTTCTTTGGATCACATTGAGGGCTACGCTGATAAAGGAAGTTTCATAAGTTCAAAACGTGAAAGAAGCTTTCTGAGAAACTTCTTTCTGATCTGTGAGTTCATCTCACAGTGTTACAACCTCTGCCTCAAGAAGCAGTTTGATAACACTCTTTTCGTGGAATCTGCAAAGTGATATTTGGGAGCCTATTGGTGCCCACGGTGATAAAGGAATTATCCTCACATAATAACTAAAGAGAAGCTTTCTGAGAAACTGCATTGCCATGTGTGAATGCAACTCACAGAGTTACACGTTTCTCTTCAGTGATCAGTTTGTTAGCACAGTTTTCTGGAAATCTGCAATTAGATACTTCATAGCGCCATGAACATTACAGTGACAAAGGAAATATCCACAGATGAAAACTAGAAAGAAGCTTTCTTAGAAACTTCTTGGTGATGTGTGAATTCATCTCACAGAGTTACACTTATGTTTCGTGGAGCAGTCCATTAACACTGTCTTTGAGGAATCTGAGAAGGCCTTCTTTGGATCACATTGAGGCCTACGCTGATAAAGGAAATTTCATAAGTTCAAAACGTGAAAGAAGCTTTCTGAGAAACTTCTTTCTGATCTGTGAGTTCATCTCACAGAGTTACAATCTCTGCCTCAAGAAGCAGTTTGCTAACACTCTTTTCGTGGAATCTGCAATGTGATATTTGGGAGCCTATTGGGGACCCATGGTGATAAAGGAAATGTATCCTCACATAATAACTAAAGAGAAGCTTTCTGAGAAACTGCATTGCCATGTGTGAATGCAACTCACAGAGTTACACGTTTCTCTTCAGTGATCAGTTTGTTAGCACAGTTTTCTGGAAATCTGCAATTAGATACTTCATAGCGCCATGAACATTACAGTGACAAAGGAAATATCCACAGATGAAAAACTAGAAAGAATCTTTCTTAGAAACTTCTTGGTGATGTGTGAATTCATCTCACAGAGTTACACTTATGTTTCGTGGAGCAGTCCATTAACACTGTCTTTGGGGAAACTGAGAAGGACTTCTTTGGATCTCTTTGAGGCCTACGCTGATAAAGGAAATTTCATCCGTTCAAAACGTGAAAGAAGCTTTCTGAGAAACTTCTTTCTGATCTGTGAGTTCATCTCACAGAGTTACAACCTCTGCCTCAAGAAGCAGTTTGCTAACACTCTTTTCGTGGAATCTGCAAAGTGATATTTGGGAGCCTATTGGGGCCCATGGTGATAGAGGAATTATCCTCACATAATACCTAAAGGGAAGCTTTCTGAGAAACTGCATTGCCATGTGTGAATGCAACTCACAGAGTTACACGTTTCTCTTCAGTGATCAGTTTGTTAGCAGAGTTTTCTGGAAATCTGCAATTAGATACTTCCTAGCGCCATGAACATTACAGTGACAAAGCAAATATCCACAGATGAAAACTAGAAAGAAGCTTTCTTAGAAACTTCTTGGTGATGTGTGAATTCATCTCACAGAGTTATACTTATGTTTCATGGAGCAGTCCATTAACACTGTCTTAGGGGAAACTGAGAAGGGCTTCTTTGGATCACTTTGAGGCCTACGCTGATAAAGGAAATTTCATCCGTTCAAAACGTGAAAGAAACTTTCTGAGAAACTTCTTTCTGATCTGTGAGTTCATCTCACAGAGTTACAACCTCTGCCTCAAGAAGCAGTTTGCTAACACTCTTTTCGTGGAATCTGCAAAGTGATATTTGGGAGCCTATTGGGGCCCTCTGGTGATAAAGGATTATCCTCACATAATAACTAAAGAGAAGCTTTCTGAGAAACTGCATTGCCATGTGTGAATGCAACTCACAGAGTTACACGTTTCTCTTCAGTGATCAGTTTGTTAGCACAGTTTTCTGGAATTCTGCAATTAGATACTTCATAGCGCAATGAACATTACAGTGACAAAGGAAATATCCACAGATGAAAACTGGAAAGAAGCTTTCTTAGAAACTTCTTGGTGATGTGTGAATTCATCTCACAGAGTTACACTTATGTTTCGTGGAGCCGTCCATTAACACTGTCTTTGGGGAAACTGAGAAGGGCTTCTTTGGATCACTTTGAGGCCTACGCTGATAAAGGAAATTTCATCCGTTCAAAACGTGAAAGAAGCTTTCTGAGAAACTTCTTTCTGATCTGTGAGTTCATCTCACAGAGTTACAACCTCTGCCTCAAGAAGCAGTTTGCTAACACTCTTTTCGTGGAATCTGCAAAGTGATATTTGGGAGCCTATTGGGGCCCATGGTGATAAAGGAATTATCCTCACATAATAACTAAAGAGAAGCTTTCTGAGAAACTGCATTGCCATGTGTGAATGCAACTCACAGAGTTACACGTTTCTCTTCAGTGATCAGTTTGTTAGCACAGTTTTCTGGAAATCTGCAATTAGATACTTCATAGCGCCATGAACATTACAGTGACAAAGGAAATATCCACAGATGAAAACTAGAAAGAAGCTTTCTTAGAAACTTCTTGGTGATGTGTGAATTCATCTCACAGAGTTACACTTATGTTTCGTGGAGCAGTTCATTAACACTGTCTTTGGGGAAACTGAGAAGGGCTTATTTGGATCACTTTGAGGCCTACGCTGATGAAGGAAATTTCATCCGTTCAAAACGTGAAAGAAGCTTTCTGAGAAACTTCTTTCTGATCTGTGAGTTCATCTCACAGAGTTACAACCTCTGCCTCAAGATGCAGTTTGCTAACACTCTTTTCGTGGAATCTGCAAAGTGATATTTGGGAGCCAATTAGGGCCCATGGTGATAAAGGAATTATCCTCACATAATAACTAAAGAGAAGCTTTCTGACAAACTGCATTGCCATGTGTGAATGCAACTCACAGAGTTACACGTTTCTCTTCAGTGATCAGTTTGTTAGCACAGTTTTCTGGAAATCTGCAATTAGATACTTCATAGCGCCATGAACATTACAGTGACAAAGGAAATATCCACAGAAAAAAACTGGAAAGAATCTTTCTTAGAAACTTCTTGGTGATGTGTGAATTCATCTCACAGAGTTACACTTATGTTTCTGGAGCAGTCCATTAACACTGTCTTTGGGGAAACGGAGAAGGACTTCTTTGGATCTCTTTGAGGCCTACGCTGATAAAGGAAATTTCATCCGTTCAAAACGTGAAAGAAGCTTTCTGAGAAACTTCTTTCTGATCTGTGAGTTCATCTCACAGAGTTACAACCTCTGCCTCAAGAAGCAGTTTGCTAACACTCTTTTCGGGGAATCTGCAAAGTGATATTTGGGAGCCTATTGGGGCCCATGGTGATAAAGGAATTATCCTCACATAACACCTAAAGAGAAGCTTTCTGAGAAACTGCATTGCCATGTGTGAATGCAACTCACAGAGTTACACGTTTCTCTTCAGTGATCAGTTTGTTAGCACAGTTTTCTGGAAATCTGCAATTAGATACTTCCTAGCGCCATGAACATTACAGTGACAAAGCAAATATCCACAGATGAAAACTAGAAAGAAGCTTTCTTAGAAACTTCTTGGTGATGTGTGAATTCATCTCACAGAGTTACACTTATGTTTCATGGAGCAGTCCATTAACACTGTCTTTGGGGAAACTGAGAAGGGCTTCTTTGGATCACTTTGAGGCCTACGCTGATAAAGGAAATTTCATCCGTTCAAAACGTGAAAGAAACTTTCTGAGAAACTTCTTTCTGATCTGTGAGTTCATCTCACAAAGTTACAACCTCTGCCTCAAGAAGCAGTTTGCTAACACTCTTTTCGTGGAATCTGCAAAGTGATATTTGGGAGCCTATTGGGGCCCATGGTGATAAAGGAATTATCCTCACATAATAACTAAAGAGAAGCTTTCTGAGAAACTGCATTGCCATGTGTGAATGCAACTCACAGAGTTACACGTTTCTCTTCAGTGATCAGTTTGTTAGCACAGTTTTCTGGAATCTGCAATTAGATACTTCATAGCGCCATGAACATTACAGTGACAAAGGAAATATCCACAGATGAAAACTAGGAAAGAAGCTTTCTTAGAAACTTCTTGGTGATGTGTGAATTCATCTCACAGAGTTACACTTATGTTTCGTGGATGCAGTCCATTTACACTGTCTTTGGGGAAACTGAGAAGGGCTTCTTTGGATCTCTTTGAGGCCTACGCTGATAAAGGAAATTTCATCCGTTCAAAACGTGAAAGAAGCTTTCTGAGAAACTTCTTTCTGATCTGTGAGTTCATCTCACAGAGTTACAACCTCTTCCTCAAGAAGCAGTTTGCTAACACTCTTTTCGTGGAATCTGCAAAGTGATATTTGGGAGCCTATTGGGGCCCATGGTGATAAAGGAATTATCCTCACATAATAACTAAAGAGAGCTTTCTGACAAACTGCATTGCCATGTGTGAATGCAACTCACAGAGTTACACGTTTCTCTTCAGTGATCAGTTTGTTAGCACAGTTTTCTGGAAATCTGCAATTAGATACTTCATAGCGCCATGATCATTACAGTGACAAAGGAAATATCCACAGATGAAAACTAGAAAGAAGCTTTCTTAGAAACTTCTTGGTGATGTGTGAATTCATCTCACAGAGTTACACTTATGTTTCGTGGAGCAGTCCATTAACACTGTCTTTGGGGAAACTGAGAAGGGCTTCTTTGGATCACTTTGAGGCCTACGCTGATAAAGGTAATTTCATCCGTTCAAAACGTGAAAGAAGCTTTCTGAGAAACTTCTTTCTGATCTGTGAGTTCATCTCACAGAGTTACAACCTCTGCCTCAAGAAGCAGTTTGCTAACACTCTTTTCGTGGAATCTGCAAAGTGATATTTGGGAGCCTATTGGGGCCCATGGTGATAAAGGAATTATCCTCACATAATAACTAAAGAGAAGCTTTCTGAGAAACTGCATTGCCATGTGTGAATGCAACTCACAGAGTTACACGTTTCTCTTCAGTGATCAGTTTGTTAGCACAGTTTTCTGGAAATCTGCAATTAGATACTTCATAGCGCCATGAACATTACAGTGACAAAGGAAATATCCACAGATGAAAACTAGAAAGAAGCTTTCTTAGAAACTTCTTGGTGATGTGTGAATTCATCTCACAGAGTTACACTTATGTTTCTTGGAGCAGTCCATTAACACTGTCTTTGAGGAATCTGAGAAGGGCTTCTTTGGATCACATTGAGGGCTACGCTGATAAAGGAAATTTCATACGTTCAAAACGTGAAAGAAGCTTTCTGAGAAACTTCTTTCTGATCTGTGAGTTCATCTCACAGAGTTACAACCTCTGCCTCAAGAAGCAGTTTGCTAACACTCTTTTCGTGGAATCTGCAAAGTGATATTTGGGAGCCTATAGGGGCCCATGGTGATAAAGGAAATATCCTCACATAATAACTAAAGAGAAGCTTTCTGAGAAACTGCATTGCCATGTGTGAATGCAACTCACAGAGTTACACGTTTCTCTTCAGTGATCAGTTTGTTAGCACAGTTTTCTGGAAATCTGCAATTAGATACTTCATAGCGCCATGAACATTACAGTGACAAAGGAAATATCCACAGATGAAAACTAGAAAGAAGCTTTCTTAGAAACTTCTTGGTGATGTGTGAATTCATCTCACAGAGTTACACTTATGTTTCGTGGAGCAGTCCATTAACACTGTCTTTGAGGAATCTGAGAAGGGCTTCTTTGGATCACATTGAGGCCTACGCTGATAAAGGAAATTTCATCAGTTCAAAACGTGAAAGAAGCTTTCTGAGAAACTTCTTTCTGATCTGTGAGTTCATCTCACAGAGTTACAACCTCTGCCTCAAGAAGCAGTTTGCTAACACTCTTTTCGTGGAATCTGCAAAGTGATATTTGGGAGCCTATTGGGGCCCATGGTGATAAAGGAATTATCCTCACATAATAACTAAAGAGAAGCTTTCTGAGAAACTGCATTGCCATGTGTGAATGCAACTCACAGAGTTACACGTTTCTCTTCAGTGATCAGTTTGTTAGCACAGTTTTCTGGAAATCTGCAATTAGATACTTCATAGCGCCATGAACATTACAGTGACAAAGGAAATATCCACAGATGAAAACTAGAAAGAAGCTTTCTTAGAAACTTCTTGGTGATGTGTGAATTCATCTCACAGAGTTACACTTATGTTTCTTGGAGCAGTCCATTAACACTGTCTTTGAGGAATCTGAGAAGGGCTTCTTTGGATCACATTGAGGGCTACGCTGATAAAGGAAGTTTCATAAGTTCAAAACGTGAAAGAAGCTTTCTGAGAAACTTCTTTCTGATCTGTGAGTTCATCTCACAGTGTTAAAACCTCTGCCTCAAGAAGCAGTTTGCTAACACTCTTTTCGTGGAATCTGCAAAGTGATATTTGGGAGCCTATTAGGGGCCCATGGTGATAAAGGAATATCCTCACATAATAACTAAAGAGAAGCTTTCTGAGAAACTGCATTGCCATGTGTGAATGCAACTCACAGAGTTACACGTTTCTCTTCAGTGATCAGTTTGTTAGCACAGTTTTCTGGAAATCTGCAATTAGATACTTCATAGCGCCATGAACATTACAGTGACAAAGGAAATATCCACAGATGAAAACTAGAAAGAAGCTTTCTTAGAAACTTCTTGGTGATGTGTGAATTCATCTCACAGAGTTACACTTATGTTTCGTGGAGCAGTCCATTAACACTGTCTTTGAGGAATCTGAGAAGGGCTTCTTTGGATCACATTGAGGCCTACGCTGATAAAGGAAATTTCATACGTTCAAAACGTGAAAGAAGCTTTCTGAGAAACTTCTTTCTGATCTGTGAGTTCATCTCACAGAGTTACAACCTCTGCCTCAAGAAGCAGTTTGCTAACACTCTTTTCGTGGAATCTGCAAGTGATATTTGGGAGCCTATTGGGGCCCATGGTGATAAAGGAATTATCCTCACATAATAACTAAAGAGAAGCTTTCTGAGAAACTGCATTGCCATGTGTGAATGCAACTCACAGAGTTACACGTTTCTCTTCAGTGATCAGTTTGTTAGCACAGTTTTCTGGAAATCTGCAATTAGATACTTCATAGCGCCATGAACATTACAGTGACAAAGGAAATATCCACAGATAAAAACTAGGAAAGAATCTTTCTTAGAAACTTCTTGGTGATGTGTGAATTCATCTCACAGAGTTACACTTATGTTTCTGGAGCAGTCCATTAACACTGTCTTTGGGGAAACGGAGAAGGGACTTCTTTGGATCTCTTTGAGGCCTACGCTGATAAAGGAAATTTCATCCGTTCAAAACGTGAAAGAAGCTTTCTGAGAAACTTCTTTCTGATCTGTGAGTTCATCTCACAGAGTTACAACCTCTGCCTCAAGAAGCAGTTTGCTAACACTCTTTTCGTGGAATCTGCAAAGTGATATTTGGGAGCCTATTGGGGCCCATGGTGATAGAGGAATTATCCTCACATAATACCTAAAGAGAAGCTTTCTGAGAAACTGCATTGCCATGTGTGAATGCAACTCACAGAGTTACACGTTTCTCTTCAGTGATCAGTTTGTTAGCAGCAGTTTTCTGGAAATCTGCAATTAGATACTTCCTAGCGCCATGAACATTACAGTGACAAAGGAAATATCCACAGATGAAAACTAGAAAGAAGCTTTCTTAGAAACTTCTTGGTGATGTGTGAATTCATCTCACAGAGTTACACTTATGTTTCGTGGAGCAGTCCATTAACACTGTCTTAGGGGAAACTGAGAAGGGCTTCTTTGGATCACTTTGAGGCCTACGCTGATAAAGGAAATTTCATCCGTTCAAAACGTGAAAGAAGCTTTCTGAGAAACTTCTTTCTGATCTGTGAGTTCATCTCACAGAGTTACAACCTCTGCCTCAAGAAGCAGTTTGCTAACACTCTTTTCGTGGAATCTGCAAAGTGATATTTGGGAGCCTATTGGGGCCCATGGTGATAAAGGATTATCCTCACATAATAACTAAAGAGAAGCTTTCTGAGAAACTGCATTGCCATGTGTGAATGCAACTCACAGAGTTACACGTTTCTCTTCAGTGATCAGTTTGTTAGCACAGTTTTCTGGAAATCTGCAATTAGATACTTCATAGCGCCATGAACATTACAGTGACAAAGGAAATATCCACAGATGAAAACTAGAAAGAAGCTTTCTTAGAAACTTCTTGGTGATGTGTGAATTCATCTCACAGAGTTACACTTATGTTTCGTGGAGCAGTCCATTAACACTGTCTTTGAGGAATCTGAGAAGGGCTTCTTTGGATCACATTGAGGCCTACGCTGATAAAGGAAATTTCATCCGTTCAAAACGTGAAAGAAGCTTTCTGAGAAACTTCTTTCTGATCTGTGAGTTCATCTCACAGAGTTACAACCTCTGCCTCAAGAAGCAGTTTGCTAACACTCTTTTCGTGGAATCTGCAAAGTGATATTTGGGAGCCTATTGGGGCCCATGGTGATAAAGGAATTATCCTCACATAATAACTAAAGAGAAGCTTTCTGAGAAACTGCATTGCCATGTGTGAATGCAACTCACAGAGTTACACGTTTCTCTTCAGTGATCAGTTTGTTAGCACAGTTTTCTGGAAATCTGCAATTAGATACTTCATAGCGCCATGAACATTACAGTGACAAAGGAAATATCCACAGATGAAAACTAGAAAGAAGCTTTCTTAGAAACTTCTTGGTGATGTGTGAATTCATCTCACAGAGTTACACTTATGTTTCGTGGAGCAGTCCATTAACACTGTCTTTGGGAAACTGAGAAGGGCTTCTTTGGATCACATTGAGGCCTACGCTGATAAAGGAAATTTCATCCGTTCAAAACTTGAAAGAAGCTTTCTGAGAAACTTCTTTCTGATCTGTGAGTTCATCTCACAGAGTTACAACCTCTGCCTCAAGAAGCAGTTTGCTAACACTCTTTTCGTGGAATCTGCAAAGTGATATTTGGGAGCCTATTGGGGCCCATGGTGATAAAGGAATTATCCTCACATAATAACTAAAGAGAAGCTTTCTGAGAAACTGCATTGCCATGTGTGAATGCAACTCACAGAGTTACACGTTTCTCTTCAGTGATCAGTTTGTTAGCACAGTTTTCTGGAAATCTGCAATTAGATACTTCATAGCGCCATGAACATTACAGTGACAAAGGAAATATCCACAGATGAAAACTAGAAAGAAGCTTTCTTAGAAACTTCTTGGTGATGTGTGAATTCATCTCACAGAGTTACACTTATGTTTCGTGGAGCAGTCCATTAACACTGTCTTTGAGGAATCTGAGAAGGGCTTCTTTGGATCACATTGAGGCCTACGCTGATAAAGGAAATTTCATACGTTCAAAACGTGAAAGAAGCTTTCTGAGAAACTTCTTTCTGATCTGTGAGTTCATCTCACAGAGTTACAAACCTCTGCCTCAAGAAGCAGTTTGCTAACACTCTTTTCGTGGAATCTGCAAAGTGATATTTGGGAGCCTATTGGGGCCCATGGTGATAAAGGAATTATCCTCACATAATAACTAAAGAGAAGCTTTCTGAGAAACTGCATTGCCATGTGTGAATGCAACTCACAGAGTTACACGTTTCTCTTCAGTGATCAGTTTGTTAGCACAGTTTTCTGGAAATCTGCAATTAGATACTTCGTAGCGCCATGAACATTACAGTGACAAAGGAAATATCCACAGATGAAAACTAGAAAGAAGCTTTCTTAGAAACTTCTTGGTGATGTGTGAATTCATCTCACAGAGTTACACTTATGTTTCGTGGAGCAGTCCATTAACACTGTCTTTGGGGAAACTGAGAAGGGCTTCTTGGATCACTTTGAGGCCTACGCTGATAAAGGAAATTTCATCCGTTCAAAACGTGAAAGAAGCTTTCTGAGAAACTTCTTTCTGATCTGTGAGTTCATCTCACAGAGTTACAACCTCTGCCTCAAGAAGCAGTTTGCTAACACTCTTTTCGTGGAATCTGCAAAGTGATATTTGGGAGCCTATTGGGGCCCATGGTGATAAAGGAAATATCCTCACATAATAACTAAAGAGAAGCTTTCTGAGAAACTGCATTGCCATGTGTGAATGCAACTCACAGAGTTACACGTTTCTCTTCAGTGATCAGTTTGTTAGCACAGTTTTCTGGAAATCTGCAATTAGATATTTCATAGCGCCATGAACATTACAGTGACAAAGGAAATATCCACAGATGAAAACTAGAAAGAAGCTTTCTTAGAAACTTCTTGGTGATGTGTGAATTCATCTCACAGAGTTACACTTATGTTTCGTGGAGTAGTCCATTAACACTGTCTTTGAGGAATCTGAGAAGGGCTTCTTTGGATCACATTGAGGCCTACGCTGATAAAGGAAATTTCATAAGTTCAAAACGTGAAAGAAGCTTTCTGGGAAAGTTCATTCTGATCTGTGAGTTCATCTCACAGAATTACAACCTCTGCCTCAAGAAGCAGTTTGCTAACACTCTTTTCTTGGAATCTGAAAAGTGATATTTGGGAGCCTATTGGGGCCCATGGTGATAAAGGAAATATCCTCACATAATAACTAAAGAGAAGCTTTCTGAGAAACTGCATTGCCATGTGTGAATGCAACTCACAGAGTTACACGTTTCTCTTCAGTGATCAGTTTGTTAGCACAGTTTTCTGGAAATGTGCAATTAGATACTTCGTAGCGCCATGAACATTACAGTGACAAAGGAAATATCCACAGATGAAAACTAGAAAGAAGCTTTCTTAGAAACTTCTTGGTGATGTGTGAATTCATCTCACAGAGTTACACTTATGTTTCGTGGAGCAGTCCATTAACACTGTCTTTGAGGAATCTGAGAAGGGCTTCTTTGGATCACATTGAGGCCTACGCTGATAAAGGAAATTTCATCCGTTCAAAACGTGAAAGAAGCTTTCTGAGAAACTTCTTTCTGATCTGTGAGTTCATCTCACAGAGTTACAACCTCTGCCTCAAGAAGCAGTTTGCTAACACTCTTTTCGTGGAATCTGCAAAGTGATATTTGGGAGCCTATTGGGGCCCATGGTGATAAAGGAAATATCCTCACATAATAACTAAAGAGAAGCTTTCTGAGAAACTGCATTGCCATGTGTGAATGCAACTCACAGAGTTACACGTTTCTCTTCAGTGATCAGTTTGTTAGCACAGTTTTCTGGAAATCTGCAATTAGATACTTCATAGCGCCATGAACATTACAGTGACAAAGGAAATATCCACAGATGAAAACTAGAAAGAAGCTTTCTTAGAAACTTCTTGGTGATGTGTGAATTCATCTCACAGAGTTACACTTATGTTTCGTGGAGCAGTCCATTAACACTGTCTTTGGGGAACTGAGAAGGGCTTCTTTGGATCACTTTGAGGCCTACGCTGATAAAGGAAATTTCATCCGTTCAAAACGTGAAAGAAGCTTTCTGAGAAACTTCTTTCTGATCTGTGAGTTCATCTCACAGAGTTACAACCTCTGCCTCAAGAAGCAGTTTGCTAACACTCTTTTCGTGGAATCTGCAAAGTGATATTTGGGAGCCTATTGGGGCCCATGGTGATAAAGGAATTATCCTCACATAATAACTAAAGAGAAGCTTTCTGAGAAACTGCATTGCCATGTGTGAATGCAACTCAGAGTTACACGTTTCTCTTCAGTGATCAGTTTGTTAGCACAGTTTTCTGGAAATCTGCAATTAGATACTTCATAGCGCCATGAACATTACAGTGACAAAGGAAATATCCACAGATGAAAACTAGAAAGAAGCTTTCTTAGAAACTTCTTGGTGATGTGTGAATTCATCTCACAGAGTTACACTTATGTTTCGTGGAGCAGTCCATTAACACTGTCTTTGAGGAATCTGAGAAGGGCTTCTTTGGATCACATTGAGGCCTACGCTGATAAAGGAAATTTCATAAGTTCAAAACGTGAAAGAAGCTTTCTGGGAAAGTTCATTCTGATCTGTGAGTTCATCTCACAGAGTTACAACCTCTGCCTCAAGAAGCAGTTTGCTAACACTCTTTTCGTGGAATCTGAAAAGTGATATTTGGGAGCCTATTGGGGCCCATGGTGATAAAGGAAATATCCTCACATAATAACTAAAGAGAAGCTTTCTGAGAAACTGCATTGCCATGTGTGAATGCAACTCACAGAGTTACACGTTTCTCTTCAGTGATCAGTTTGTTAGCACAGTTTTCTGGAAATCTGCAATTAGATACTTCGTAGCGCCATGAACATTACAGTGACAAAGGAAATATCCACAGATGAAAACTAGAAAGAAGCTTTCTTAGAAACTTCTTGGTGATGTGTGAATTCATCTCACAGAGTTACACTTATGTTTCGTGGAGCAGTCCATTAACACTGTCTTTGGGGAAACTGAGAAGGGCTTCTTTGGATCACTTTGAGGCCTACGCTGATAAAGGAAATTTCATCCGTTCAAAACGTGAAAGAAGCTTTCTGAGAAACTTCTTTCTGATCTGTGAGTTCATCTCACAGAGTTACAACCTCTGCCTCAAGAAGCAGTTTGCTAACACTCTTTTCGTGGAATCTGCAAAGTGATATTTGGAGCCTATTGGGGCCCATGGTGATAAAGGAATTATCCTCACATAATAACTAAAGAGAAGCTTTCTGAGAAACTGCATTGCCGATGGGTGAATGCACTCACAGAGTTACACTTTTCTCTTCAGTGATCAGTTTGTTAGCACAGTTTCTGGAAATCTGCAATTAGATACTTCATAGCGCCATGAACATTACAGTGACAAAGGAAATATCCACAGATGAAAACTAGAAAGAAGCTTTCTTAGAAACTTCTTGGTGATGTGTGAATTCATCTCACAGAGTTACACTTATGTTTCGTGGAGCAGTCCATTAACACTGTCTTTGAGGAATCTGAGAAGGGCTTCTTTGGATCACATTGAGGCCTACGCTGATAAAGGAAATTTCATCCGTTCAAAACGTGAAAGAAGCTTTCTGAGAAACTTCTTTCTGATCTGTGAGTTCATCTCACAGAGTTACAACCTCTGCCTCAAGAAGCAGTTTGCTAACACTCTTTTCGTGGAATCTGCAAAGTGATATTTGGGAGCCTATTGGGGCCCATGGTGATAAAGGAATTATCCTCACATAATAACTAAAGAGAGCTTTCTGAGAAACTGCATTGCCATGTGTGAATGCAACTCACAGAGTTACACGTTTCTCTTCAGTGATCAGTTTGTTAGCACAGTTTTCTGGAATCTGCAATTAGATACTTCATAGCGCCATGAACATTACAGTGACAAAGGAAATATCCACAGATGAAAACTAGAAAGAAGCTTTCTTAGAAACTTCTGGTGATGTGTGAATTCATCTCACAGAGTTACACTTATGTTTCGTGGAGCAGTCTCATTAACACTGTCTTTGGGGAAACTGAGAAGGGCTTCTTTGGATCACTTTGAGGCCTACGCTGATAAAGGAAATTTCATCCGTTCAAACGTGAAAGAAGCTTTCTGAGAAACTTCTTTCTGATCTGTGAGTTCATCTCACAGAGTTACAACCTCTGCCTCAAGAAGCAGTTTGCTAACACTCTTTTCGTGGAATCTGAAAAGTGATATTTGGGAGCCTATTGGGGCCCATGGTGATAAAGGAATTATCCTCACATAATAAACTAAAGAGAAGCTTTCTGAGAAACTGCATTGCCATGTGTGAATGCAACTCACAGAGTTACACGTTTTCTCTTCAGTGATCAGTTTGTTAGCACAGTTTTCTGGAAATCTGCAATTAGATACTTCATAGCGCCATGAACATTACAGTGACAAAGGAAATATCCACAGATGAAAACTAGAAAGAAGCTTTCTTAGAAACTTCTTGGTGATGTGTGAATTCATCTCACAGAGTTACACTTATGTTTCGTGGAGCAGTCCATTAACACTGTCTTTGGGGAAACTGAGAAGGGCTTCTTTGGATCACTTGAGGCCTACGCTGATAAAGGAAATTTCATCCGTTCAAAACGTGAAAGAAGCTTTCTGAGAAACTTCTTTCTGATCTGTGAGTTCATCTCACAGAGTTACAACCTCTGCCTCAAGAAGCAGTTTGCTAACACTCTTTTCGTGGAATCTGAAAGTGATATTTGGGAGCCTATTGGGGCCCATGGTGATAAAGGAAATATCCTCACATAATAACTAAAGAGAAGCTTTCTGAGAAACTGCATTGCCATGTGTGAATGCAACTCACAGAGTTACACGTTTCTCTTCAGTGATCAGTTTGTTAGCACAGTTTTCTGGAAATCTGCAATTAGATACTTCGTAGCGCCATGAACATTACAGTGACAAAGGAATATCCACAGATGAAAACTAGAAAGAAGCTTTCTTAGAAACTTCTTGGTGATGTGTGAATTCATCTCACAGAGTTACACTTATGTTTCGTGGAGCAGTCCATTAACACTGTCTTTGAGGAATCTGAGAAGGGCTTCTTTGGATCAAATTGAGGCCTACGGCTGATAAAGGAAATTTCATCCGTTCAAACGTGAAAGAAGCTTTCTGAGAAACTTCTTTCTGATCTGTGAGTTCATCTCACAGAGTTACAACCTCTGCCTCAGAGAAGCAGTTAGCGAACACTCTTTTTCGTGGAATCTGAAAAGTGATATTTGGGAGCATATTGGGGGCCCATGGTGATAAAGGAAGTATCCTCACATAATAACTAAAGAGAAGCTTTCTGAGAAACTGCATTGCCATGTGTGAATGCAACTCACAGAGTTACACGTTTCTCTTCAGTGATCATTTTGTTAGCACGGTTTTCTGGAAATCTGCAATTAGATACTTCATAGCGCCATGAATATTACAGTGACAAAGGAAATATCCACAGATGAAAACTAGAAAGAAGCTTTCATAGAAACTTCTTGGTGATGTGTGAATTCATCTCACAGAGTTACATTTATGTTGCGTGGAGCAGTCCATTAACACTGTCTTTGACGAATCTGAAAAGGGCTTCTGTGGATCACATTGAGGCCTACGCTGATAAAGGAAATTTCATAAGTTCAAAACGTGAAAGAAGCTTTCTGGGAAAGTTCATTCTGATCTGTGAGTTCATCTCACAGAGTTACAACCTCTGCCTCAAGAAGCAGTTTGCTAACACTCTTTTCTTGGAATCTGAAAAGTGATATTTGGGAGCCTATTGGGGCCCATGGTGAAAAAGGAAATATCCTCACATAATTACTAAAGAGAAGCTTTCTGAGAAACTGCATTGCCATGTGTGAATTCATCTCACAGAGTTACACTTATGTTTCGTGGAGCAGTCCATTAACACTGTCTTTGGGGAAACTGAGAAGGGCTTCTTTGGATCACTTTGAGGCCTACGCTGATAAAGGAAATTTCATCCGTTTAAAACGTGAAAGAAGCTTTCTGAGAAACTTCTTTCTGATCTGTGAGTTCATCTCACAGAGTTAAAACCTCTGCCTCAAGAAGCAGTTTGCTAACACTCTTTTCGTGGAATCTGCAAAGTGATATTTGGGAGCCTACTGGGGCCCATGGTGATAAAGGAATTATCCTCACATAATAACTAAAGAGAATTGTTTCTGAGAAACTGCATTGCCATGTGTGAATGCAACTCACAGAGTTACACGTTTCTCTTCAGTGATCAGTTTGTTAGCACAGTTTCTGGAAATATGCAATTAGAGACCTTCGTAGCGCCATGAAACATTACAGTGACAAAGGAAATATCCACAGATGAGAACTAGAAAGAAGCTTTCTTAGAAACTTCTTGGTGATGTGTGAATTCATCTCACAGAGTTACACTTATGTTTCGTGGAGCAGTCCATTAACACTGTCTTTGAGGAATCTGAGAAGGGCTTCTTTGGATCACATTGAGGACCTACGCTGATAAAGGAAATTTCATCCGTTCAAAACGTGAAAGAAGCTTTCTGAGAAACTTATTTCTGATCTGTGAGTTCATCTCACAGAGTTACAACCTCTGCCTCAAGAAGCAGTTTGCTAACACTCTTTTCGTGGAATCTGAAAGTGATATTTGGGAGCCTATTGGGGCCCATGGTGATAAAGGAAATATCCTCACATAATAACTAAAGAGAAGCTTTCTGAGAAACTGCATTGCCATGTGTGAATGCAACTCACAGAGTTACACGTTTCTCTTCAGTGATCAGTTTGTTAGCACAGTTTTCTGGAAATGTGCAATTAGATACTTCGTAGCGCCATGAACATTACAGTGACAAAGGAAATATCCACAGATGAAAACTAGAAAGAAGCTTTCTTAGAAACTTCTTGGTGATGTGTGAATTCATCTCAACAGAGTACCCTTATGTTTCGTGGAGCAGTCCATTAACACTTGTCTTTGAGGAATCTGAGAAGGGCTTCTTTGGATCACATTGAGGCCTACGCTGATAAAGAAATTTCATCCGTTCAAAACGTGAAAGAAGCTTTCTGAGAAACTTCTTTCTGATCTGTGAGTTCATCTCACCGAGTTACAACCTCTGCCTCAAGAAGCAGTTTGCTAACACTCTTTTCGTAGAATCTGCAAAGTGATATTTGGGAGCTTATTGGGGCCCATGGTGATAAAGGAATTATCCTCACATAATAACTAAAGAGAAGCTTTCTGAAAAACTGCATTGCCATTTGTGAATGCAACTCACAGAGTTACACGTTTCTCTTCAGTGATCAGTTTGTTAGCACAGTTTTCTGGAAATCTGCAATTAGATCCTTCATAGCGCCATGAACATTACAGTGACAAAGGAAATATCCACAGATGAAAACTAGAAAGAAGCTTTCTTAGAAACTTCTTGGTGATGTGTGAATTCATCTCACAGAGTTACACTTATGTTTCGTGGAGCAGTCCATTAACACTGTCTTTGGGAAACTGAGAAGGGCTTCTTTGGATCACTTGAGGCCTACGCTGATAAAGGAAATTTCATCCGTTCAAAACGTGAAAGAAGCTTTCTGAGAAACTTCTTTCTGATCTGTGAGTTCATCTCACAGAGTTACAACCTCTGCCTCAAGAAGCAGTTTGCTAACACTCTTTTCGTGGAATCTGCAAAGTGATATTTGGGAGCCTATTGGGGCCCATGGTGATAAAGGAATTATCCTCACATAATAACTAAAGAGAAGCTTTCTGAGAAACTGCATTGCCATGTGTGAATGCAACTCACAGAGTTACACGTTTCTCTTCAGTGATCAGTTTGTTAGCACAGTTTTCTGGAAATCTGCAATTAGATATTCATAGCGCCATGAACATTACAGTGACAAAGGAAATATCCACAGATGAAAACTAGAAAGAAGCTTTCTTAGAAACTTCTTGGTGATGTGTGAATTCATCTCACAGAGTTACACTTATGTTTCGTGGAGCAGTCCATTAACACTGTCTTTGAGGAATCTGAGAAGGGCTTCTTTGGATCACATTGAGGCCTACGCTGATAAAGGAAATTTCATAAGTTCAAAACGTGAAAGAAGCTTTCTGGAAACTTCTTCTGATCTGTGAGTTCATCTCACAGAGTTAACACCTCTGCCTCAAGAAGCAGTTTGCTAACACTCTTTTCGTGGAATCTGCAAAGTGATATTTGGGAGCCTATTGGGGCCCATGGTGATAAAGGAAATATCCTCACATAATAACTAAAGAGAAGCTTTCTGAGAAACTGCATTGCCGTGTGAATGCAACTCACAGAGTTACACGTTTCTCTTCAGTGATCAGTTTGTTAGCACAGTTTTCTGGAAATCTGCAATTAGATACTTCATAGCGCCATGAACATTACAGTGACAAAGGAAATATCCACAGATGAAAACTGAAAGAAGCTTTCTTAGAAACTTCTTGGTGATGTGTGAATTCATCTCACAGAGTTACACTTATGTTTCGTGGAGCAGTCCATTAACACTGTCTTTGAGGAATCTGAGAAGGCTTCTTTGGATCACATTGAGGCCTACGCTGATAAAGGAAATTTCATGTTCAAACGTGAAAGAAGCTTTCTGGGAAAGTTCATTCTGATCTGTGAGTTCATCTCACAGAGTTACAACCTCTGCCTCAAAACAGTTTGCTAACACTCTTTTCGTGGATCTGAAAAGTGATATTTGGGAGCCTATTGGGGCCCATGGTGATAAAGGAAATATCCTCACATAATAACTAAGAGAAGCTTTCGAGAAACTGCATTGCCATGTGTGAATGCAACTCACAGAGTTACACGTTTCTCTTCAGTGATCAGTTTGTTAGCACAGTTTTCTGGAAATCTGCAATTAGATTCTTCGTAGCGCCATGAACATTACAGTGACAAAGGAAATATCCATAGATGAAAACTAGAAAGAAGCTTTCTTAGAAACTTCTTGGTGATGTGTGAATTCATCTCACAGAGTTACACTTATGTTTCGTGGAGCAGTCCATTAACACTGTCTATGAGGAATCTGAGAAGGGCTTCTTTGGATCACATTGAGGCCTACGCTGATAAAGGAAATTTCATCCGTTCAAAACGTGAAAGAAGCTTTCTGAGAAACTTCTTTCTGATCTGTGAGTTCATCTCACAGAGTTACAACCTCTGCCTCAGGAAGCAGTTTGCTAACACTCTTTTCGTGGAATCTGCAAAATGATATTTGGGAGCTTATTGGGGCCCATGGTGATAAAGGAATTATCCTCACATAATAACTAAAGAGAAGCTTTCTGAAAAACTGCATTGCTATGTGTGAATGCAACTCACAGAGTTACACGTTTCTCTTCAGTGATCAGTTTGTTAGCACAGT
>NC_044559.1:24272651-24277604 GCF_007565055.1 Rhinopithecus roxellana
CTCTGGGCTCCCAAATCTCACTTTGCAGTTTCCACGAAAATAGTGTTAGCACACTGCTTCCTGAGAACTAACCTGTAACTCTGTGAGAGGAATTCACAGAGCACAAAGACGTTTCTCAGAAAGCTTCTTTCACGTTTTGAACTGATGATATTTCGTTTATCAGCGTAGGCCTCAATACGATCCAAAGAAGTCCTTCTCAGCTTCCTCAAAAACACTGATAACGGACTGTTAACTGAAATATAAGTGTAACACTGTGAGGTGAATTCACAGATCACCAAGAAGTTTCTAAGAAGCTTCCTTCTTGTTTTCATCCGAGTATATTTCCTTTGTCACCGTAAGCTTCATTCTTTTCAGAAGTCTCCCATTGCAGATTTCCAGAAAACTGTGTTAGCACACTGAACATGGAAGAGAAACGTGTAACTCTGTGAGTTGCATTCACACATCGCAATGCAGTTTCACAGAAGGCTTCTTTCCAGTTTTCATCTGAGGTTATTTCCTTTTTCACCATAGACCGCAATGAGCTCCCATATATCTCTTTGCAGAACACAAGATAACAGAAGTTAGCAAACTGTTCCAAGAAGGTAAGGGTGGAACTCTGTGTGATGAAGTCACACATCAGGAAGCAATCTCTCAGAAAGCTTCTCTTTAGTTATTATCTGATATATTCCTTTTTCACAATGGGCCCCTATGGGCTCCCACAACTCACTTTGCAGATTCCACCAAAAGAGTGTTAGCAAACTGCTTCCTGAGAACTAAGCTGTAACTCTGTGAGAGGATTCACAGATCACAAAGAAGTTCCTCAGAAAGCTTCTTTCACCTTTTGAACTGATGTTATTTCCTTTATCAGCGTAGGCCTCAATGCGATCTAAAGAAGTCCTTCTGAGATTCCTCAAAAAGAGTGATAATGGACTGTTGCAGGAAACATAAGTGTAACTCTGTGAGATGAATTCACACATCACCAAGAAGTTTCTAGGAAAACTTCTTTCTAGATTTCATCCGAGTATATTTCCTTAGTCACCGTATGATTCATTCTGTTCAGAAGTATCCCATTGCAGATTTCCAGAAAACTGTGTTAGCACACTGAACAAAAAGAGAAACGTGTAACCCTGTGAGTTTCATTCACACATCGAAAGGCAGTTTACAGAAGGCTTCTTTCCAGTTTTCATCTGAGGATATTTCCTTTTTCACCATAGCCCTAAATGAGCTCCCAAATATCACTTTCCAGAACACATGATACCAGTGTTAGCAAACTCTTCAAGAAGGGAGGGTGGAACTCTGTGTGGTGAAGTCACACATCAGAAAGCAATCTCTCAGAAAGCTTCTCTCTAGTTATTATCTGAGGATATATCCATTTTCACCATGGGCAACTATGGGATCCCAAATCTCACTTTGTAGAGTCCACGAAAACAGTGTTAGCAAACTGCATCCTGAGAACTAAGCAGTAACTCTGTGAGTGGAATTCACAGATCACAAAGAAGTTTCTCAGAAAGCTTTTTTCACGTTTTGAACTGATGATATTTTATTTATCAGCGTCTGGCTCAATGTGATCCAAAGTATTCCTTCACAGGTTCCTCAAAACCAGTGATAATGGATTGTTGCAGGAAACATAAGTGTAACTCTGTGAGGTTAATTCACACATCACCAAGAAGTTTCTAGGAAAGCTTCTTTCTAGTTTTCAAATGAGGATATTTCCTTTGTCACCGCAAGCTTCATTGCGTTCTGAAGTATCCCATTGCAGATTTCCAGAAAACTGTGTTAGCACACTGAACACTGAAGAGAAAGGGGTAACTCTGTGAGTTGCATTCACACATCGCAATGCAGTTTCACAAAAGGCTTCTTTCCAGTTTTCATCTGAGGATATTTCCTTTTTCAGATAGCCCTCAATGAGCTCCCAAATATCACTTTGCAGAACACAAGATAACAGAGATAGCAAAGTGTTCCAAGAAGGGAAGGGTGGAACTCTGTGTGATGAAGTCACACATCAGAAAGCAATGTCTCAGAAAGCTTCACTCTAGTTATTATCTGAGGATATTTCCTTTTTCACCATGGGCCCTTATGGGCTCCCTAATCTCACTTTGCAGATTCCACGAAAGGAGTGTTAGCAAACTGCTTCCAGAGAACTAAGCTGTAACTCTGTGAGAGGAATTCACAGATCACAAAGAGGTTTCTCAGAAAGCTTCTTTCACGTTTTGCACTGATGATATTTCCTTTATCAGCTAGGCCTCAATGCGGTCAAAAGAAGTCCTTCTCAGTTTCCTCAAAAACAGTGTTAATGGACTGTTGCAGGAAACATAAGTGTAACTCTGTGAGATGAATTCACGTCTCCAAGAAGTTTCTAGGAAAGCTTCTTTCTAGTTTTCATCTGAGGATATTTCCTTTGTCACTCTAATATTCATAGCGTCAGAAGTGTCTCATTGCAGATTTCCGGAAAAACTGTGTTAGCTCACTGACCACTGAAGAGAAAGGTGTAACTCTGTGAATTGAATTCACATATCGCAATGTAGTTTCTCAGAAGGCTACTTTCCAGTTTTCATCTGAGGAAATTTCCTTTTTCAACACCATAGTCCTCCAATGAGCTCCGAAATATCACCTTGCAGAACACAAGATAAGAGAGTTAGCAAACTGTTCCATGAACGTAAGGGTGGAACTCTGTGTAAATGAAGTCACACATCAGAAAGCAATCTCTCAGAAAGCTTCACTCTAGTTATAATCTGAGGATATTTCCCTTTTCACCATGGGCCCCTATGGGCTCCAAACTCTCACTTTGCAGAATCCACGAAAAGCGTGTCAGCAAACTGCTTCCTGAGACTAAGCTCTAACTTTGTGGGGAAATTCACAGAACACAAAGGAAGTTTCTCAGAAAACTTCTTCCACTTTTTGAACTGATGATATTTCCTGTCCTTCATCAAGCGTAGGCCTGAATGCGATCCGAAGAAGTGCTTCCCAGGTTCCTCACAAGAGTGGTTAATGGACTGTTGCAGGGAAACAAAAGTGTAACTCTGTGAGGTGAATTCACACATCACTAGAAGTTTCTAGGAAAACTTCTCTCTAGTTTGCATCTGAGGATATTACCCTGTCACCGTATGCTTCATTGCGTTCAGAACTACCCAATGCAGATTTCCAGAAACTGTGTTAGCACACTGAACACTGACGAGGAGGTGTGACTCTGTGAGTTGCATTCACACATCGCAATGCAGTTTCTCTGAAGGCTTCTTTCCATTTTCATCTGAAGATATTTCCTTTTCCACCATAGCCCTCAATGAGCTTCCAAATATCACTTTGCAGAACACAAGATAACAGAGTTAGCAAACTGTTCCAAGAAGGGAAAGATGGAACTCTGTGTGACGAAGACACACATCAGAAAGCAATCTCTCAGAAAGCTTCTCTCTAGTTATTATCTGAGGATATTCCTTTTCACCATGGGCCCAATGGGCTCCCAAATCTCATTTGCAGATTCCACGAAAAAGTGTTAGCAAACTGCTCTGAGAACTAAGCTAACTCTGTGAGAGGAATTCACAGATCACAAAGAAGTTTCTCAGAAAGCTTTTTCACGTTTTGAACTGATGATATTTCTTTATCAGCGTAGGCCAATGCGATCCAAAGAAGTCCTTCTCAGGTTCCTCAAAACAGTGATAATGGATGTTGCAGGAAATATAAGTGAACTCTGTGAGATGAATTCACACATCACCAAGAAGTTTCTAGGAAAGCTTCTTCTAGTTTTCAAATGAGGATATTTCCTTTCTCACCAAGCTTCATTGCGTTCAGAAGTATCCCATTGCAGATTTCCAGAAAATGTGTTAGCACACTGAACACTGAAGAGAAAGTGTAACGCTGTGAGTTGCATTCACACATCGCAATGCAGTTTCACAAGGCTTCTTTCCAGTTTTCATCTGAGGATATTTCCTTTTTCCCATAGCCCTCAATTAGCTCCCAAATATCACTTTGCAGAACACAAGATAACAGAGTTAGCAAACTGTTCCAAGAGGGAAGGGTGGAACTCTGTGTGATGAAGTCACACATCAGAAAGCAATCTCTCAGAAAGCTTCTCTCTTATTATATCTGAGATATTTCCTTTTTCACCATGGGCCCCTACGGGCTCCCAAATCTTACTTTACAGATTACACGAAAAGAGTGTTAGCAAACTGCTTCCTGAGAACTAAGCTGTAACTCTGTGAGAGGAATTCAGAGATCACAAGGAAGTTTCTGAGAAACCTTCTTTCACGTTTTGAAATGACAATATTTTGTTTATCAGCGTAGGCCTAAATGCGATCCTAAGAATTCCTTCTCAGGTTCCTCACAAACAGTGATAATGGACTGTGGAAGGAAACATAAATGTAACTCTGTGAGATGAATTCACACATCACCAAGAAGTTTCCTGGAAAGCTTCTTTCTAGTTTTCAACTGAGGATATTTCCTTTTTCACCATAACCCTCACTGAGCTCCCAAATAACACTTTGCAGAACACAAGATAACAGAGTTAGCAGACTGTTTCACGAACGGAAGGGTGGAAATCAGTGTGATGAAGTCACACATCAGAAAGCAATCTCTCAGAAAGCTTCTCTCTACTTATTATCTCACGATATTTCCTTTATCACCATTGGCCCATATGGGCTCCCAAATCTCACTTTGCAGATTCCACGAAAAGAGTGTTAGCGAACTGCTTCCTGAGAATTAAGCTGTAACTCTCTGAGAGGAAATCACAGATCACAATTAAGTTTCGCAGAAAGTTTCTTTCACGTTTTGAACTGATGATATTTCCTTTATCAGCGTAGGCCTTAATGGGATCCAAAATACTCCTTCTCAGGTTCCTCAATAACAGTGATAATGGACTGTTGCAGGAAACATAAATGTAACTCTGTGAGATGAATTCACACATCACCAAGAAGTTTCTAGGAAACCTTCTTTCTAGTTTTCAACTGAGAAGATTTTCATTTGTTACCGTAAGCTTCAATG
>NC_044559.1:24277704-24299308 GCF_007565055.1 Rhinopithecus roxellana
CTGAGATATTTCCTTTTTTCACCATAGCTCAATGAGCTCCCAATATCACTTTGCAGAACACAGATAAAGGTTAGCAAACTTTAAAGGGAAGGTGGAACTCTGTGTGGAAGTCACACATCAGAAAGCAATCTCTCAAAGCTTCTCTCTAGTTATTATCTGAGGATATTCCTTTTTCACCATGGGCCCCAGGGGCTCCCAAATCTCACTTGGCAGATTCCACGAAAAGAGTGTTAGCAACTGCTTCCTGAGAACTAAGCTGTAACTCTGTGAGAGGAATTCACAGATCACAAAGAAGTTTCCAGAAAAGCTTCTTTCACGTTTTGAACTGATGATATTTCCTTATCAGCGTAGGCCTCATTCGATCCAAAGAAGTCCTTCTCAGGTTCCTCAAAAGCAGTGATAATGGAATGTTGCAGGAACATAACGGTAAATCTGTGAGATGAATTCACATATCACCAAGAGAGTTTCTAGGAAAGCTTCTTTCCAGATTTTCAACTGAGGATATTTCCTTTGTCACACTAAGATTCATAGCGGTCAGAAGTATCCATTGCAGATTTCCAGAAAACTGTGTCAGCACACTGAACACTGAGAGAAAGGTGTAACTCTGTGAGTTGCATTCACACATCTCCAATGCAGTTTCTCAGAAGGCTTCTTTCCAGTTTTCATCTGAGGATATTTCCTTTTTCAACATAGCCCTCAATGAGCTCCCAAATATCACTTTCCAGAACACAAGATAACAGAGTTAGCAAACTTTTCCAAGAAGGGAAGGGTGGAACTCTGTGTGATGAAGTCACACATCAGAAAGCAATCTCTCAGAACGCTTCTCTCTAGTTATTATCTGAGGATATATCCATTTTCAGCATGGGCAAATATGGGCACCCAAATCTACTTTGCAGGTTCCACTAAAAGAGTGTTAGCAAACTGCTTCCTGAGAACTAAGCTGTAACTCTGTGAGAGGAATTCACAGATCTCAAAGAAGATTCTCAGAAAGCTTCTTTCACGTTTTGAACTGATGATATCTCCTTTACCAGCGTAGGCCTCAATGCGATCCAAAGAAGTCCTTCTCAGGTTCCTCAAAAACAGTGATAATGGACTGTTGCAGGAAACATAAGTGTAACTCTGTGAGATGAATTCACACATCATCAAGAAGTTTCTAGGAAATCTTCTTTCTAGTTTTCAACTGAGGATATTTCCTTTCTCACCGTAAGCTTCATTGCGTTCAGAAGTATCCCATTGCAGATTTCGAGAAAACTGTGTTAGCACACAGAACACTGAAGAGAAAGTTGTAACTCTATAAGTTGCATTCACACATCGCAATGCAGTTTCTCAGAAGGCTTCTTTCCACTTTTCATCTGAGGATATTTCCTTTTTCACCATAGCCCTCAATGAGCTTCCAAATATCACTTTGCAGAACACAAGATCACAGAGTTAGCTAACTGTTCCAAGAAGTGAAGGGTGGAACTCTGTGGGATGAAGTCACACATCAGAAAGCAATCTCTCAGAAAGTTTCTCTCCACTTAATATGTGAGGATGTTTCCTTTTTCACAATGGACCCTATGGGTTCCCAAATCTCACTTTGCAGTTTCCACGAAAAGAGTGTTAGCAAACTGCTTCCTGAGAACTAAGCTGTAACTCTGTGAGAGGAATTCACAGATCACAAAGAAGTTTCTCAGAAAGCTTCTTTCACGTTTTGAACTGATGATATTTCCTTTATCAGCGTAGGCCTCAATGTGATCCCAAGAAGTCCTTCCCAGGTTCCTCAAAAACAGTGATAATGGACTGTTGCAGGAAACATAAGTGTAACTCTGTGAGATTAATTCACACATCACCAAGAAGTTTCTAGGAAAGCTTCTTTCTAGTTTTTATCTGAGTACATTTCCTTTGTCAACGTAAGCTTCATTGCATTCAGAAGTATCCCATTGCAGATTTCCAGAAAACTGTGTCAGCACACTGAACACTGAAGAGAAAGGTGTAACTCTGTGAGTTCGCTCACACATCGCAATGCAGTTTCTCAGAAGGCTTCTTTACTGTTTTGATATGAGGATATTTCCTTTTCCAATATAGCCCTCAATGAGATCCAAATATCACTTTGCAGAATACAAGATAACAGAGTTAGCAAACTGTTCCAAGAAGGGAAGGGTGGAACTCTGAGTGATGAAGTCACACATCAGAAAGCAATCTGTCAGAAAGCTTCTCTCTACTTATTATCTGAGGATATTTCCTTTTTCACCATGGGCCCCTTTGGGCTCCAAAATCACAGTTTGCAGGTTCTGCAAAAATAGAATTAGCAAACTGCTTCCTGAGAAATAAGCCGTAACACTGTGAGAAGAATTCACAGATCACAAAGAAGTTTCTCAGAAAGCTTCTTTCACGTTTTGAACTGATGATATTTCCTTTATCAGCCTAGGCCTCAATGCGATCCAAAGAAGTCCTTCTCAGGTTACTAAAAAAAAGGTGATAATCGACTGTTGCAGGAATCATAAGTGTAACTGTGTGAGATGAATTCACAATTCACCACCAAGTTTTGTGAGGAAGTTTCTTTCTAGTTTTCATCTGAGGATATTTCCTTAGTCACCGAAAGCTGCATTGCGTTCAGAAGTATCCCACTGCAGATTTCCAAAAAACTGTGTTAGCACAATGAACACTGAAGAGAAAGGGTTAACTCTGTGAGTTGCATTCACACATCGCAATGCAGTTTCTCAGAAGGCTTCTTTCCAGTTTCCATCTGAAGATATTTCCTTTTTCACCATAGCCCTCAATGAGCTCCAAATATCACTTTGCAGAACACAAGATAACAGAGTTAGCAAACTGTTCCAAGAAGGGAAGGGTGGAACTCTGTGTGATGAAGTCACACATCAGAAAGCAATCTCTCAGAAAGCTTCTCTCTACTTATTATCTGAGGATATTTCCTTTTTCACCATGGGCCCCTATGGGCTCCAAATCTCACTTTGCAGGTTCCACGAAAGAGAATGTTAGCAAACTGCTTCCTGAGAACTAAGCTGTAACTCTGTGAGAGAAATTCACAGATCACAAAGAAGTTTCTCAGAAAGCTTCTTTCACGTTTTGAACTGATGATATTTCCTTTATCAGCGTAGGCCTCAATGCGATCCAAAGAAGTCCTTCTCAGGTTCCTCAAAAAAGTGATAATGGACTGTTGCAGGAAACATAAGTGTAACTCTGTGAGATGAATTCACAATCACCAAGAAGTTTTGTAGGAAGCTTCTTTCTAGTTTTCATCTGAGGATATTTCCTTTCACCGTAAGCTTCATGCGTTCAGAGACCCATGCGATTCCATGTCACACTGTTCTGAGTTGCAGAATGGTTCTTCTTTCCAGTTTCATCTGAGGATATTTCCTTTTCACAACATAAGCCCTCAATGAAGATCCAATATCACTTTGCAGATACAAGATAACATAGCTAAGCAAACTGTTTCCAAGAAGGGAAGGTGAAACTCTGTGTTGTATGAAGTCCACATCGAAAGCAATCTGTAAGAAAGCTTCTCTCGAGTGATTATCTGAGGATATTCCTTTTTCACCATGGGCCTCTCTGTGGCTCCCAAATCTCACTTTGCAGTTTCCACGAAAATAGTGTTAGCACACTGCTTCCTGAGAAACTAACCCTGTAACTCTGTGAGAGGAATTCACAGAGCACAAAGACGTTTCTCAGAAAGCTTCTTTCACGTTTTTGAACTGATGATATTTCGTTTATCAGCGTAGGCCTCAATACGATCCAAAGAAGTCCTTCTCAGCTTCCTCAAAAACACTGATAACGGACTGTTAACTGAAATATAAGTGTAACACTGTGAGGTGAATTCACAGATCACCAAGAAGTTTCTAAGAAGCTTCCTTCTTGTTTTCATCCGAGTATATTTCCTTTGTCACCGTAAGCTTCATTCTTTTCAGAAGTCTCCCATTGCAGATTTCCAGAAAACTGTGTTAGCACACTGAACATGGAAGAGAAACGTGTAACTCTGTGAGTTGCATTCACACATCGCAATGCAGTTTCACAGAAGGCTTCTTTCCAGTTTTCATCTGAGGTTATTTCCTTTTTCACCATAGACCGCAATGAGCTCCCATATATCTCTTTGCAGAACACAAGATAACAGAAGTTAGCAAACTGTTCCAAGAAGGTAAGGGTGGAACTCTGTGTGATGAAGTCACACATCAGGAAGCAATCTCTCAGAAAGCTTCTCTTTAGTTATTATCTGAAGATATTTCCTTTTTCACAATGGGCCCCTATGGGCTCCCACAACTCACTTTGCAGATTCCACCAAAAGAGTGTTAGCAAACTGCTTCCTGAGAACTAAGCTGTAACTCTGTGAGAGGATTTCACAGATCACAAAGAAGTTCCTCAGAAAGCTTCTTTCACCTTTTGAACTGATGTTATTTCCTTTATCAGCGTAGGCCTCAATGCGATCTAAAGAAGTCCTTCTGAGATTCCTCAAAAAGAGTGATAATGGACTGTTGCAGGAAACATAAGTGTAACTCTGTGAGATGAATTCACACATCACCAAGAAGTTTCTAGGAAAACTTCTTTCTAGATTTCATCCGAGTATATTTCCTTAGTCACCGTATGATTCATTCTGTTCAGAAGTATCCCATTGCAGATTTCCAGAAAACTGTGTTAGCACACTGAACAAAAAAGAGAAACGTGTAACCCTGTGAGTTTCATTCACACATTGAAAGGCAGTTTACAGAAGGCTTCTTTCCAGTTTTCATCTGAGGATATTTCCTTTTTCACCATAGCCCTAAATGAGCTCCCAAATATCACTTTCCAGAACACATGATACCAGTGTTAGCAAACTCTTACAAGAAGGGAGGGTGGAACTCTGTGTGGTGAAGTCACACATCAGAAAGCAATCTCTCAGAAAGCTTCTCTCTAGTTATTATCTGAGGATATATCCATTTTCACCATGGGCAACTATGGGATCCCAAATCTCACTTTGTAGAGTCCACGAAAACAGTGTTAGCAAACTGCATCCTGAGAACTAAGCAGTAACTCTGTGAGTGGAATTCACAGATCACAAAGAAGTTTCTCAGAAAGCTTTTTTCACGTTTTGAACTGATGATATTTTATTTATCAGCGTCTGGCTCAATGTGATCCAAAGTATTCCTTCACAGGTTCCTCAAAACCAGTGATAATGGATTGTTGCAGGAAACATAAGTGTAACTCTGTGAGGTTAATTCACACATCACCAAGAAGTTTCTAGGAAAGCTTCTTTCTAGTTTTCAAATGAGGATATTTCCTTTGTCACCGCAAGCTTCATTGCGTTCTGAAGTATCCCATTGCAGATTTCCAGAAAACTGTGTTAGCACACTGAACACTGAAGAGAAAGGGGTAACTCTGTGAGTTGCATTCACACATCGCAATGCAGTTTCACAAAAGGCTTCTTTCCAGTTTTCATCTGAGGATATTTCCTTTTTCAGATAGCCCTCAATGAGCTCCCAAATATCACTTTGCAGAACACAAGATAACAGAGATAGCAAAGTGTTCCAAGAAGGGAAGGGTGGAACTCTGTGTGATGAAGTCACACATCAGAAAGCAATGTCTCAGAAAGCTTCACTCTAGTTATTATCTGAGGATATTTCCTTTTTCACCATGGGCCCTTATGGGCTCCCTAATCTCACTTTGCAGATTCCACGAAAGGAGTGTTAGCAAACTGCTTCCAGAGAACTAAGCTGTAACTCTGTGAGAGGAATTCACAGATCACAAAGAGGTTTCTCAGAAAGCTTCTTTCACGTTTTGCACTGATGATATTTCCTTTATCAGCTAGGCCTCAATGCGGTCAAAAGAAGTCCTTCTCAGTTTCCTCAAAAACAGTGTTAATGGACTGTTGCAGGAAACATAAGTGTAACTCTGTGAGATGAATTCACGTCTCCAAGAAGTTTCTAGGAAAGCTTCTTTCTAGTTTTCATCTGAGGATATTTCCTTTGTCACTCTAATATTCATAGCGTTCAGAAGTGTCTCATTGCAGATTTCCGGAAAACTGTGTTAGCTCACTGACCACTGAAGAGAAAGGTGTAACTCTGTGAATTGAATTCACATATCGCAATGTAGTTTCTCAGAAGGCTACTTTCCAGTTTTCATCTGAGGAAATTTCCTTTTTCACCATAGTCCTCAATGAGCTCCGAAATATCACCTTGCAGAACACAAGATAAGAGAGTTAGCAAACTGTTCCATGAACGTAAGGGTGGAACTCTGTGTAATGAAGTCACACATCAGAAAGCAATCTCTCAGAAAGCTTCACTCTAGTTATAATCTGAGGATATTTCCCTTTTCACCATGGGCCCCTATGGGCTCCAAACTCTCACTTTGCAGAATCCACGAAAAGCGTGTCAGCAAACTGCTTCCTGAGAACTAAGCTCTAACTTTGTGGGGAAATTCACAGAACACAAAGAAGTTTCTCAGAAAACTTCTTCCACTTTTTGAACTGATGATATTTCCTTCATCAGCGTAGGCCTGAATGCGATCCGAAGAAGTGCTTCCCAGGTTCCTCACAAAGAGTGGTAATGGACTGTTGCAGGAAACAAAAGTGTAACTCTGTGAGGTGAATTCAAACATCACTTAGAAGTTTCTAGGAAAACTTCTCTCTAGTTTGCATCTGAGGATATTACCCCTGTCACCGTATGCTTCATTGCGTTCAGAACTACCCAATGCAGATTTCCAGAAAACTGTGTTAGCACACTGAACACTGAAGAGGAAGGTGTGACTCTGTGAGTTGCATTCACACATCGCAATGCAGTTTCTCTGAAGGCTTCTATCCATTTTCATCTGAAGATATTTCCTTTTCCACCATAGCCCTCAATGAGCTTCCAAATATCACTTTGCAGAACACAAGATAACAGAGTTAGCAAACTGTTCCAAGAAGGGAAAGATGGAACTCTGTGTGACGAAGACACACATCAGAAAGCAATCTCTCAGAAAGCTTCTCTCTAGTTATTATCTGAGGATATATCCATTTTCACCATGGGCAACTATGGGATCCCAAATCTCACTTTGTAGAGTCCACGAAAACAGTGTTAGCAAACTGCATCCTGAGAACTAAGCAGTAACTCTGTGAGTGGAATTCACAGATCACAAAGAAGTTTCTCAGAAAGCTTTTTTCACGTTTTGAACTGATGATATTTTATTTATCAGCGTCTGGCTCAATGTGATCCAAAGTATTCCTTCACAGGTTCCTCAAAACCAGTGATAATGGATTGTTGCAGGAAACATAAGTGTAACTCTGTGAGGTTAATTCACACATCACCAAGAAGTTTCTAGGAAAGCTTCTTTCTAGTTTTCAAATGAGGATATTTCCTTTGTCACCGCAAGCTTCATTGCGTTCTGAAGTATCCCATTGCAGATTTCCAGAAAACTGTGTTAGCACACTGAACACTGAAGAGAAAGGGGTAACTCTGTGAGTTGCATTCACACATCGCAATGCAGTTTCACAAAAGGCTTCTTTCCAGTTTTCATCTGAGGATATTTCCTTTTTCAGATAGCCCTCAATGAGCTCCCAAATATCACTTTGCAGAACACAAGATAACAGAGATAGCAAAGTGTTCCAAGAAGGGAAGGGTGGAACTCTGTGTGATGAAGTCACACATCAGAAAGCAATGTCTCAGAAAGCTTCACTCTAGTTATTATCTGAGGATATTTCCTTTTTCACCATGGGCCCTTATGGGCTCCCTAATCTCACTTTGCAGATTCCACGAAAGGAGTGTTAGCAAACTGCTTCCAGAGAACTAAGCTGTAACTCTGTGAGAGGAATTCACAGATCACAAAGAGGTTTCTCAGAAAGCTTCTTTCACGTTTTGCACTGATGATATTTCCTTTATCAGCTAGGCCTCAATGCGGTCAAAAGAAGTCCTTCTCAGTTTCCTCAAAAACAGTGTTAATGGACTGTTGCAGGAAACATAAGTGTAACTCTGTGAGATGAATTCACGTCTCCAAGAAGTTTCTAGGAAAGCTTCTTTCTAGTTTTCATCTGAGGATATTTCCTTTGTCACTCTAATATTCATAGCGTTCAGAAGTGTCTCATTGCAGATTTCCGGAAAACTGTGTTAGCTCACTGACCACTGAAGAGAAAGGTGTAACTCTGTGAATTGAATTCACATATCGCAATGTAGTTTCTCAGAAGGCTACTTTCCAGTTTTCATCTGAGGAAATTTCCTTTTTCACCATAGTCCTCAATGAGCTCCGAAATATCACCTTGCAGAACACAAGATAAGAGAGTTAGCAAACTGTTCCATGAACGTAAGGGTGGAACTCTGTGTAATGAAGTCACACATCAGAAAGCAATCTCTCAGAAAGCTTCACTCTAGTTATAATCTGAGGATATTTCCCTTTTCACCATGGGCCCCTATGGGCTCCAAACTCTCACTTTGCAGAATCCACGAAAAGCGTGTCAGCAAACTGCTTCCTGAGAACTAAGCTCTAACTTTGTGGGGAAATTCACAGAACACAAAGAAGTTTCTCAGAAAACTTCTTCCACTTTTTGAACTGATGATATTTCCTTCATCAGCGTAGGCCTGAATGCGATCCGAAGAAGTGCTTCCCAGGTTCCTCACAAAGAGTGGTAATGGACTGTTGCAGGAAACAAAAGTGTAACTCTGTGAGGTGAATTCAAACATCACTTAGAAGTTTCTAGGAAAACTTCTCTCTAGTTTGCATCTGAGGATATTACCCCTGTCACCGTATGCTTCATTGCGTTCAGAACTACCCAATGCAGATTTCCAGAAAACTGTGTTAGCACACTGAACACTGAAGAGGAAGGTGTGACTCTGTGAGTTGCATTCACACATCGCAATGCAGTTTCTCTGAAGGCTTCTTTCCATTTTCATCTGAAGATATTTCCTTTTCCACCATAGCCCTCAATGAGCTTCCAAATATCACTTTGCAGAACACAAGATAACAGAGTTAGCAAACTGTTCCAAGAAGGGAAAGATGGAACTCTGTGTGACGAAGACACACATCAGAAAGCAATCTCTCAGAAAGCTTCTCTCTAGTTATTATCTGAGGATATTTCCTTTTTCACCATGGGGCCCAATGGGCTCCCAAATCTCATTTTGCAGATTCCACGAAAAAATTGTTAGCAAACAGCTTCTGAGAACTAAGCTGTAACTCTGTGAGAGGAATTCACAGATCACAAATAAATTTCTCAGAAAGCTTCTTTCATGTTTTGAACTGATGATATTTCGTTTATCAGCGTAGGCCTCAATGCGATCCAAAGAAGTCCTTCTCAGGTTCCTCAAAAACAGTGATAATGGACTGTTGCAGGAAATATAAGTGAAATTCTGTGAGATGAATTCACACATTACCAAGAAGTTTCTAGGAAAGCTTCTTCCTAGTTTTCAAATGAGGATATTTCCTTTCTCACCGTAAGCTTCATTGAGTTCAGAAGTATCCCATTGCCGATTTCCAGAAAATCGTGTTAGCACACTGAACACTGAAGAGAAAGGTGTAACGCTGTGAGTTGCATTCACACATCGCAATGCAGTTTCTCACAAGGCTTCTTTCCAGTTTTCATCTGAGGATATTTCCTTTTTCCCCATATCCCTCAATTAGCTCCCAAATATCACTTTGCAGAACACAAGATAACAGAGTTAGCAAACTGTTCTAAGAGGGGAAGGGTGGAACTCTGTGTGATGAAGTCACACATCAGAAAGCTATCTCTCAGAAAGCTTCTCTCTAACGATTAAATGAGGATAGTTCCTTTTTCACCATGGGCCCCTCTGGGCTCCCAAATCTCACGTTGCATATTCCACGAACAGTGTGTTAGCACACTGCTCCTGAGAACTAAGCTGTAACTCTGTGAGAGGAATTCACAGAGCACAAAGACGTTTCTCAGAAAGCTTCTTTCACGTTTTGAACTGATGATATTACCTTTATTAGCGTAAGCCTCAATGCGATCCAAAGAAGTCCTTCTCAGTTTCCTCAAAAGCAGTGATAATGGACTGGTGAAGGAAACATAAGTGTAAATCTGTGAGATGAATTCACACATCACCAAGAGGTTTCTAGGAAAGCTTCTTTCCAGTTTTCAACTGAGGATATTTCCTTTGTCACCGTAAGGTTCATTACGTTCAGAAGTATCCCATTGCAGATTTCCAGAAAACTGTGTCAGCAAACTGAACACTGAAGAGAAAGGTGTAACTCTGTGAGTTGCATTCACACATCGCCATTCAGTTTCTCAGAAGGCTTCTTTCCAGTTTTGATCTGAGGATATTTCCTTTTTCAACATAGCCCTCAATGAGCTCCCAAATATCACTTTGCAGAACACAGGATAAAAGAGTTAGCAAACTTTTAAAAGAAGAAACGGTGGAACTCTGTGTGATGAAGTCACACATCAGAAAGCAATCTCTCAGAAAGCTTCTCTTTAGTTATTATCTGAGGATATTTCCTTTTTCACCATGGGCCCATATGGGCTCCCAAATCGCACTTTGCAGATTCCAAGAAGAGAGTGTTAGCAAACTGCTTCCTGAGAAGTAAGCTGCAACTCTGTGAGAGGAATTCACAGATCACAAACAAGTTTCTCAGAAAGCTCCTTTCACGTTTTGAACTGATGATATTTCCTTTATCAGCGTAGGCCTCAATGCGATCCAAAGAAGTCCTTCTCAGGGTCCTCAGAAACAGTGATAATGGTCTCCTGCAGGAAACATAAGTGTAACTCTGTGAGATGAATTCACACATCACCAAGAAGTTTTTTAAGAAAGATTCTTTCTAGTTTTCAACTGAGGATATTTCCGTTGTCACCATAAGCTTCATTGCGTTCAGAATTATGCCATTGCAGATTTCAAGAAAATTTTGTTAGCACACTGAACACTGAAGAGAAAGGTGTCACTCTGTGAGTTGCATTCACACGTCGCAATGCAGTTTCTCAGAAGGCTTCTTTCCAGTTTTCATCTGAGGATATTTCCTTTTTCACCATAGCCCTCGATGAGCTCACAAATATCAATTTGCAGAACACAGGATAAAAGATTAGCAAACTTTTAAAAGAAGAAACGGTGGAACTCTGTGTGATGAAGTCACACATCAGAAAGTAATCTCTCTGAAAGCTTCTCTCTAGTTTTTATCTGAGGATATTTCCTTTTTACCATGGGCCACGATGGGCTCCCAAATCTCACTTTGCAGATTCAACGAAAAGAGTGTTAGCAAATTTCTTCACGCAAACAAAGCTGTAACTCAGTGAGACGAATTCACAGATCAAAAAGAAGTTTCTCAGAAAGCTTCTTTCACGTTTTGAACTGATGATATTTTATTTCTCAGTGTAGGCCTCAATGCGATCCAAAGTATTCCTTATCAGGTACCTCAAAAACAGTGATAATGGATTGTTGCAGGAAACATAAGTGTAACTCTTTGAGATGAATTCACACATCACCAAGAAGTTTCTAGGAAAGCTTCTTTCTATTTTTCAACTGAGGATATTTCGTTTGTTACCTTAAGCTTCATTGCGTTCAGAAGTATCCCATTGCAGATTTCCAGAAAACTGTGGTAGCACACTGAACAATGAAGAGAAAGTTGTAACTCTGTGAGTTGCATTCACACATCGCAATGCAGTTTCTTAGAAGGCTTCTTTCCAATTTTCATCTGAGGATATTTCCTTTTTCACCATAGCCCTCAATGAGCTCCCAAATATCACTTTGACGAACACAAGATAACAGAGTTAGCAAACTGTTCCGAGAAGGGAAGGGTGGAACTCTGTGTGATGAAGTCCCACATCAGAGGGCAATCTCTCAGAAAGCTTCTCTCTGGTTATTATCTGAGGATACTTCCTTTTTCACCATGGGCCCCTAGGGGCTCCCAAATCTCACTTTGCAGATTCCACGAAAAGAGTGTTAGCAAACTGCTTCCTGAGAACTAAGCTGTAATTCTGTGAGAGGTATTCACAGATCACAAAGAAGTTTCTCAGAAAGCTTCTTTCACGTTTTGAACTGATGATATTTCCTTTATCAGCGTAGGCCTCAATGCGATCCAAAGAAGTCCTTCTCAGGTACCTCAAAAACAGTGATAATGGGCTATTGCAGGAAACATAAGTGTAACTCTGTGAGATGATTTCAGACATCACCAAGAAGTTTCTAAGAAAGCTTCTTTCTAGTTTTCATCTGAGGATATTTCCTTTGTCACCATAAGCTTCATTGCGTTCAGAAGTATCCCATTGCAGATTTCCAGAAAACTGTGTCAGCAAACTCAACACTGAAGCCAAAGGTGTAACTCCGTGAGTTGCATTCACACATCGCAATGCAGTTTCTCAGAAGGCTTCTTTCCAGTTTTCATCTGAGGATATTTCCTTTTCCACCATAGACCTCAATGTGCTCCCAAATATCACTTTGCCGAACACAAGATAACAGAGTTGGCAAACTGTTCCAAGAAGGGAACGGTGGAAGTCTGTGTGATGAGTCACACTTCAGAATGCAATCTCTCAGTAAGCTTATCTGTAGTTATTATCTGAGGATATTTCCTTTTTCACCATGGGCCCCTAAGAGCTCCCAAATCTCACTTTGAAGATTCCACAAAAAGAGTGTTAGCAAATGGCTTCTTGAGTACCTAGCTGTAACTCTGTGAGAGGAGTTCACAGATAACAAAGAAGTTTCTCCGAAAGCTTCCTTCATGTTTTGAACTGATGATATTTCCTTTATAAGCGTAGGCCTCAATACGAACCAAAGAAGTCCTTCTCAGCTTCCTCAAAAACTTTGATAACGGACGGTTGCCTGAAACATAAGTGTAACGCTGTGAGATGAATTCACAGATCACCAAAAACTTTCTAAGAAGGTTCTTTGTAGTTTTCATCTGAGGATATTTCCTTTTCAACGTAAGCTTCATTGAGTTCAGAAGAATCGAATTGAACATTTCCAGAAAACTGTTAGCACAATGAACACTGAAGAGAAAGGTGTAACACTGTGACTTGCATTCACACATCGTAATGCAGTTTCTCAGAAGGCTTCTGTTCAGTTTTCATCTGAGGATATTTCCTTTTTCACCATAGCCCTCAATGACCTCCCAAATATCACTTTGCAGAACACAAGATAACACAGTTAGCAAAACGTTCCAAGAAAGCAAGGGTGGAACTCTGTGATGAAGTCACACATCAGAAAGCAATGTCTCAGAAAGCTTCTCTCTAGTTATTATCTGAGGATATTTCCTTTTTCACCATTGGCCCCGATGGTCTCCCAAATCTCACTTTGCAGATTCCACGAAAAGAGTGTTAGCAAACTGCTTCCGGAGAAGAAAACTGTAACTCTGAGAGAGTAATTCACAGATAACAAAGAAGTTTGTGAGATAGCTTCTTTCACATATTGTACTGATGATATTTTATTTATCAGCGTAGGCTACAATGCGATCAGTGAAGTCCTTCTCAGGTTCCTCAAAAACAGTGATAATGGACTGTGGCAGGAAACAGAAGTGTAACTCTGTGAGATAAATTCCCACATCACGAAGAAGTTTCTAAGAAAGCTTCTTTCTAGTTTTCACCTGAGGATATTTCCTTTGTCACTGTAAGCTTCATGGCGTTCAGAAGTATCCTATTGCAGATTTCCAGAATACTGTGTTAGAACACTGAACACTGAAGAGAAACGTGCAACTCTCTGACATGCATGCAAACATCACAATGCAGTTTCTCCGAAGGCTTCTTTTCAGTTTTCATCTGAGGATAATTCCTTTTTCAGCATAGCACTCAATGAACTCCCAAATATCACTTTGCAGAACAAAAGATAATAGAGTTAGCAAACTGTTCCAAGAAGGGGAGGGTGGAACTCTGTGTGATGAAGTCACACATCGGAAAGAAATCTCTCAGAAAGCTTCTCTCTAGTTATTATATGAGGATATTTCCTTTTTCACCATGGGCCCCTATGGGCTCCCAAATCTCACTCTGCAGATTACAAGAAAAGAGTGTTAGCAAACTGCTTTCTGTAAACAAAGCTGTAACTCTGCGAGAGGAAATCACAGATCACGAAGAAGTTTCTCAGAAAGCTTCTTTCACGTTTTGAACTTCTGATATTTCCTTTATCAGCGTAGGCCTCAATGCGATCCAAAGAAGTCCTTCTCAGGTTCCTCAAAAACAGTGATAATGGACTGTTGCACGAAACATGGTGTATCTCTTTGAGATTAATTCACACATCACCAAGAAGTTTCTAGGAATGTTTCTTTCTAGTTTTCATCTGAGGATATTTCCTTTGTCACCGTAAGCCTCACTGCGTTCAGAAGTATCCCATTATAGATTTCCAGAAAACTGTGTAAGCACATGAACACTGAAGAGAAAGGTGTAACTCTGTGAGTTGCATTCACACATCGCAATGCAGTTTCTCAGCAGGCTTCTTTCCAGTTTTCATCTGATGATATTCCCTTTTCCACCATAGCCCTCAATGAGTTTCCAAATATCACTTGCCGAACACAAGAAAACAGAGTTAGCAATCTGTTCCAAGAAGGGAAGGGTGGAACTCTGTGTGATGAAGTCACACAGCAGAAAGCAATCTCTCAGAAAGCATCTCTCTCGTTATTATCTGAGGATATTTCCTTTTTCACCATGGGCCCCTATGGGCTCCCAAATCTCTCTTTGCAGATTCCACGAAAAGAGTGTTAGCAAACTGCTTCCTGAGAACTAAGCTGTAACTCTGTGAGAGGAATTCAAAGATCACAAAGAAGTTTCTCAGAAAGCTTCTTTCACGTTTTGAACTGATGATATTTCCTTTATCAGCGTAGGTCTCAATGCGATCCAAAAAAGTCCTTCTCAGGTTGATCAAAAACAGTGATAATGGACTGTTGCAGGAACCATAATTGTAACTCTGTGAGATGAATTCCCAGATCCGCAAGAGGTTTCTAAGAAGATTCCCTCTAGTTTTAATCTGAGGATATTTCCTTTGTCACTGAAAGCTTCATTGCGTTCAGAAGTATCCCATTGCAGATTTCCGGAAAGCTGTGTTAGCAAACTGAACACTGAAGAGAAAGGTGTAACTCTGTGAGTTGCATTCACACATCGCAATGCAGTTTCTCAGAAGGCTTCTTTCCAGTTTTCATCTGAGGATAATTCCTTTTTCACCATAGCCCTCAATGAGCTCCCAAATATCACTTTGCTGAACCCAACACAACAGAGTGAGTAAACTGTTCCAAGAAGGGAAGGTTGGAACTCTGTGTGATGAAGTCACACATCAGAAAGCAATCTCTCTGAAACCTTCTCTCTAGTTATTATCTGAGGATATTTCCTTTTTCAACATGAGCTCCGATGGGCTCCCAAATCTCACTTTGCAGATTCCACGAAAAGAGAGTTAGCAAACTGCTTCCTGAGAACTAAGCTGTAACTATGTGAGAGGAATTTACAGATCACAAAGTAGTTTCTCAGAAAGCTTTTTTCACATTTTGAACTGATGATAATTCCTTTATCAGCGTAGGCATCAAAGCCATCCAAAGAAATACATCTCAGTTTCCTCAGAAAGAGTGAATGGACTGTTGCAGGAAACATAAGTGTAACTCTGTGAGATGATTTCACACATCACCAAGAAGTTTCTAGGAAACCTTCTTTCTAATTTTCAACTGAGGATATTTACTTTGTCTCCGTAAGCTTCATTGCGTTCAGAAGTATCCCATTGCAGATTTCCAGAATACTGTGCTAGGACAAAGAACACTGAGGGAAAGGTGTAACTCTGTGAGTTACATTCACATATCACAATGCATTTTCTCAGAAGGCTTTTTTCCAGTTTTCATCTGAGGATATTTCCTTTTTCACGGTAGCCCTAAATGATTTCCCAAATATTACTTTGGAGAACACAAGATAACGGAGTTAGCAAAGTTTTCCAAGAAGGGAAGGGTGGAACTCTGTGTGATTAAGGCACACATCAGAAAGCAATCTCTCAGAAAGCTTCTCTCTACTTATTATCTGAGGATGTTTCCTTTTTCACTGTGGGATCCTCTGGGCTCCCAATTCTCATTTTGCAGATTCCACGCAAACAGTGTTAGCAAACTGCTTCCTGAGAACCAGGGTTTAACTCTGTAAGAGGAATTCACAGATCACAAAGTAGTTTCTCATAAACCTCCTTTCACGTTCTGAACAGATGATATTTTATTTATCAGCGTAGGCCTCAATGCGATCCAAAGTATTCCTTCTCAGGTACCTCAAATACAGTGATAATGGATTGTTGCAGGATACTTAAGTGTAACTCTATGAGATGAATTCACACATCACCAAGAAGTTTCTAAGAAACTTCTTTCAATTTTTCGTCTGAGGATATTTCCTTTGTCACTGTAAGCTTCATGGCGTTCAGAAGTATCCCACTGCAGATTTCCAAAACAACTGTGTTAGCACACTGAACACTGAAGAGAGAGGTGTAACTCTGTGAGTTGCATTCACACATCGCAATGCAGTTTCTCAGAAGGCTTCTTTCCAGTTTTCTTCTGAGGTTATTTCCTTTTTCACCATAGCCCTCAATGAGCTTCCAAATATCACTTTGCAGAACACAAGATAACAGAGTTAGCAAACTGATCCAAGAAGGGAACGGTGGAACTCTGTGGGATGAAGTCACACATCAGAAAGCAATCCCTCAGATAGCTTCTCTCTACTTATTATCTGAGGATATATGTTTTTCACCATGGGCCCCATGGGCTCCCAAATCTCTCTGTGCGGATTCCTCGAAAAGAGTGTTAGCAAACTGCTACCTGAGAACTAAGCTGTAACTTTGTGAGAGGAATTCACAGATCACAAAGAAGTTTCTCAGAAAAATTCTTTCACGTTTTGAACTGATGATATTTCCTTTATCAGCGTAGGCCTCAATTCGATCCAAAGAAGTCCTTCTCAGGTTCCCAAAAACAGTGATTACGGACTGTTGCAGGACACATAACTTTAACTCTGTGATGTGAATTCACATATCACCAAGAAGTTTCTAGGACAGCTTCTTTCTAGATTTCAACTGAGGATATTTCCTTTGTCACAGTGAGCTTCAAAGCGTTCAGAAGTATCCCATTGCAGATTTCCAGAAAACTGTGTCAGCACACTGAACACTGTAGAGAAAGGTGTAACTCTGTGAGTTGCATTCACACATCACAATGCAGTTTCTCAGAAGGCTTCTTTCCAGTTTTCATCTGAGGATATTTCCTTTTTCACCATAGCTGTTGATGAGCTCCCAATAATCACTTTGCAGAACACAAGATAACAGAGTTAGCAAACTCTTCCAAGAAGGGAAAGATGGAACTCTGTGTGATGAAGTCACACATCAGTAAGCCATCTCTCAGTAAGCTTCTCTGAAGTTATTATCTGAGGATATTTCCTTTTTCATCATGCGCCCCTAAGGGCTCCCAAATCTCACTTTGCAGATTCCACGAAAAGAGTGTTAGGAAACTGCTTCCTGAGAACTAAGCTGTAGCTCTGTGAGAGGAATTCGCAGATCACAAAGAAGTTTCTCAGAAAGCTTCTTTCACGTTTTGAACTGATGATATTACCTTTATTAGCGTAGGCCTCAATGCGATCCAAAGAAGTCCTTCTCAGTTTCCTCAAAAGCAGTGATAATGGACTGGTGAAGGAAACATAAGTGTAAATCTGTGAGATGAATTCACACATCACCAAGAGGTTTCTAGGAAAGCTTCTTTCCAGTTTTCAACTGAGGATATTTCCTTTGTCACCATAAGGTTCATGGCGTTCAGAAGTATCTCATTGCAGATTTCCAGAAAACTGTGTCAGCAAACTGAACACTGAAGAGAAAGGTGTAACTCTGTGAGTTGCATTCACACATCGCCATTCAGTTTCTCAGAAGGCTTCTTTCCAGTTTTGATCTGAGGATATTTCCTTTTTCAACATAGCCCTCAAAGAGCTCCCAAATATCACTTTGCAGAACACAGGATAAAAGAGTTAGCAAACTTTTAAAAGAAGAAACGGTGGAACTCTGTGTGATGAAGTCACACATCAGAAAGCAATCTCTCAAAAGCTTCTCTCTAATTATTATCTGAGGATATTTCCTTTTTCACCATGGGCCGCTATTTGCTCCCAAACCTCACTTTGCAGATTCCACGAAAAGGGTGTTAGCAAACTGCTTCCTGACAACTAAGCTGAAAATCTGTGAGAGGAATTCACAGATCACAAAGAAGTTTCTCAGAAAGCTTCTTTCACGTTTTGAGCTGATGATATTTTCTTTATCAGCGTACGCCTCAATGCGATCCAAAGAAGTCCTTCTCAGGTTCCTCACAAACCGTGATATTGGACTGCTGCATTAGACATAAGTGTAACTGTGTGAGATGAATTCACACATCACCAAGAAGTTTTTTAATAAAGCTTATTTCTAGGTTTCATCTGAGGCTATTTCCTTTGTCACCGTAAGGTTCATTGCGTTTATAAGTATCCCATTCCAGATTTCCAGAAAACTGTGTTAGCACACTGAACACTGAAGAGAAATTGTTAACTCTGTGAGTTGCATTCACACTTCGCAATGCAGTTTCTCAGAAGGCTTCTTTCCAGTTTTCATCTGAGGATATTTCCTTTTCCAACATAGCCCTCAATGAGCTCCCAAATATCACTTTCCAGAACACAAGATAACAGAGTTAGCAAACTTTTCCAAGAAGGGAAGGGTGGAACTCTGTGTGATGAAGTCACACATCAGAAAGCAATCTCTCAGAACGCTTCTCTCTAGTTATTATCTGAGGATATATCCATTTTCAGCATGGGCAAATATGGGCACCCAAATCTACTTTGCAGGTTCCACTAAAAGAGTGTTAGCAAACTGCTTCCTGAGAACTAAGCTGTAACTCTGTGAGAGGAATTCACAGATCTCAAAGAAGATTCTCAGAAAGCTTCTTTCACGTTTTGAACTGATGATATCTCCTTTACCAGCGTAGGCCTCAATGCGATCCAAAGAAGTCCTTCTCAGGTTCCTCAAAAACAGTGATAATGGACTGTTGCAGGAAACATAAGTGTAACTCTGTGAGATGAATTCACACATCATCAAGAAGTTTCTAGGAAATCTTCTTTCTAGTTTTCAACTGAGGATATTTCCTTTCTCACCGTAAGCTTCATTGCGTTCAGAAGTATCCCATTGCAGATTTCGAGAAAACTGTGTTAGCACACAGAACACTGAAGAGAAAGTTGTAACTCTATAAGTTGCATTCACACATCGCAATGCAGTTTCTCAGAAGGCTTCTTTCCACTTTTCATCTGAGGATATTTCCTTTTTCACCATAGCCCTCAATGAGCTTCCAAATATCACTTTGCAGAACACAAGATCACAGAGTTAGCTAACTGTTCCAAGAAGTGAAGGGTGGAACTCTGTGGGATGAAGTCACACATCAGAAAGCAATCTCTCAGAAAGTTTCTCTCCACTTAATATGTGAGGATGTTTCCTTTTTCACAATGGACCCTATGGGTTCCCAAATCTCACTTTGCAGTTTCCACGAAAAGAGTGTTAGCAAACTGCTTCCTGAGAACTAAGGCTGTAACTCTGTGAGAGGAATTCACAGATCACAAAGAAGTTTCTCAGAAAGCTTCTTTCACGTTTTGAACTGATGATATTTCCTTTATCAGCGTAGGCCTCAATGTGATCCCAAGAAGTCCTTCCCAGGTTCCTCAAAAACAGTGATAATGGACTGTTGCAGGAAACATAAGTGTAACTCTGTGAGATTAATTCACACATCACCAAGAAGTTTCTAGGAAAGCTTCTTTCTAGTTTTTATCTGAGTACATTTCCTTTGTCAACGTAAGCTTCATTGCATTCAGAAGTATCCCATTGCAGATTTCCAGAAAACTGTGTCAGCACACTGAACACTGAAGAGAAAGGTGTAACTCTGTGAGTTCGCTCACACATCGCAATGCAGTTTCTCAGAAGGCTTCTTTACTGTTTTGATATGAGGATATTTCCTTTTCCATTATAGCCCTCAATGAGATCCAAATATCACTTTGCAGAATACAAGATAACAGAGTTAGCAAACTGTTCCAAGAAGGGAAGGGTGGAACTCTGAGTGATGAAGTCACACATCAGAAAGCAATCTGTCAGAAAGCTTCTCTCTACTTATTATCTGAGGATATTTCCTTTTTCACCATGGGCCCCTTTGGGCTCCAAAATCACAGTTTGCAGGTTCTGCAAAAAGAGAATTAGCAAACTGCTTCCTGAGAAATAAGCCGTAACACTGTGAGAAGAATTCACAGATCACAAAGAAGTTTCTCAGAAAGCTTCTTTCACGTTTTGAACTGATGATATTTCCTTTATCAGCCTAGGCCTCAATGCGATCCAAAGAAGTCCTTCTCAGGTTACTAAAAAAAAGTGATAATCGACTGTTGCAGGAATCATAAGTGTAACTGTGTGAGATGAATTCACAATTCACCACCAAGTTTTGTGAGGAAGTTTCTTTCTAGTTTTCATCTGAGGATATTTCCTTAGTCACCGAAAGCTGCATTGCGTTCAGAAGTATCCCACTGCAGATTTCCAAAAAACTGTGTTAGCACACTGAACACTGAAGAGAAATTGTTAACTCTGTGAGTTGCATTCACACATCGCCATGCCGTTTCTCAGAAGGCTTCTTTCCAGTTTTCATCTGAGGATATTTCCTTTTTCACCATAGCCCTCAATGAGCTCCCATATATCACTTTGTAGAACACAAGATAAAAGAGCTAGCAAACTGTTCCAAGAAGGGAAGGGTGGAACTCTGTGTGATGAAGTCACACATCAGAAAGCAATCTCTCAGAAAGCTTCTCTCTAGTGATTATCTGAGGATATTTCCTTTTTCACCATGGGCCTCTCTGGGCTCCCAAATCTCACTTTGCAGTTTCCACGAAAATAGTGTTAGCACACTGCTTCCTGAGAACTAACCTGTAACTCTGTGAGAGGAATTCACAGAGCACAAAGACGTTTCTCAGAAAGCTTCTTTCACGTTTTGAACTGATGATATTTCGTTTATCAGCGTAGGCCTCAATACGATCCAAAGAAGTCCTTCTCAGCTTCCTCAAAAACACTGATAACGGACTGTTAACTGAAATATAAGTGTAACACTGTGAGGTGAATTCACAGATCACCAAGAAGTTTCTAAGAAGCTTCCTTCTTGTTTTCATCCGAGTATATTTCCTTTGTCACCGTAAGCTTCATTCTTTTCAGAAGTCTCCCATTGCAGATTTCCAGAAAACTGTGTTAGCACACTGAACATGGAAGAGAAACGTGTAACTCTGTGAGTTGCATTCACACATCGCAATGCAGTTTCACAGAAGGCTTCTTTCCAGTTTTCATCTGAGGTTATTTCCTTTTTCACCATAGACCGCAATGAGCTCCCATATATCTCTTTGCAGAACACAAGATAACAGAAGTTAGCAAACTGTTCCAAGAAGGTAAGGGTGGAACTCTGTGTGATGAAGTCACACATCAGGAAGCAATCTCTCAGAAAGCTTCTCTTTAGTTATTATCTGAAGATATTTCCTTTTTCACAATGGGCCCCTATGGGCTCCCACAACTCACTTTGCAGATTCCACCAAAAGAGTGTTAGCAAACTGCTTCCTGAGAACTAAGCTGTAACTCTGTGAGAGGATTTCACAGATCACAAAGAAGTTCCTCAGAAAGCTTCTTTCACCTTTTGAACTGATGTTATTTCCTTTATCAGCGTAGGCCTCAATGCGATCTAAAGAAGTCCTTCTGAGATTCCTCAAAAAGAGTGATAATGGACTGTTGCAGGA
>NC_044559.1:24299408-24358780 GCF_007565055.1 Rhinopithecus roxellana
GAGCACATTGGGGCCTCCGGATAGGAAATTTCATGCCGTTGATCCGTTCAAAACGTGAAAGAAGCTTTCTGAGAAACTTCTTTGTGATCTGTGGAATTTCCCCTCACAGAGTTACAGCTTAGTTTCAGGAAGCAGTTTTGCTAACCTATTTTCGTGGAATCTGCAAAGTGAGACTTGGGAGTCCATAGGGGCCCATGGGAGAAAAAGGGAAATATCCTGAGATAATAACTAGAGAGAAGCTTTCTGAGGGATTGCTTTCCTGTTGTGGTGAACTTCATCACACAGAGTTCCACACTTCCCTTTGGAACAGCTTTTTAACTCTGTTATCTTGTGTTCTGCGAATGTAATCTTTGGGAGCTCATTGAGGGCTATGGTGGAAAAGGAAATATCCTCAGATGAATACTGGAAAATATCCTCTGAGAAACTGGAATTGCGAAGTGTGAATGCAACTCACAGAGTTACACCTTCCTCTTCAGTGTTCAGTGTGCTAACACAGTTTTCTGGAAATCTGCAGTGGATACTTCTGAACGAAATGAAGCTTACGGTGACAAAGGAAATATCCTCAGATGAAACTAGAAAGAAGCTTCCAAGAAAAATTTTTAGTGATGTGTGAATTCATCTCACAGAGTTACACTAGTGTTTCCTGCCAAAAGTCGCATCACTGTTTTTGAGGAACCTGAGAAGGACTTCTTTGGATCGCTTTGAGGCCTACGCTGATAAAGGAAATATCATCAGTTCAAAACGTGAAGAAGTATCTGAGAAACTCTTGTGATCTGTGAATTGTTCTCACAGAGTTACATCTTAGTCTCAGGAAGCAGTTTGCTAACACTCTTTTCGTGTAATCTGCAAGGTGGATTGGGAGCCCATAGGGGCCCATGGTGAAATAGGAAATATCCTCAGATAATAACTAGAGAGAAGCTTCTGAGAGATTGCTTTCTGATGTGGACTTCACCACACAGAGTTCCAAACTTCCCTTCTTTGGAACAGTTTGCTAACTCTGTTATCTTGTGTTCCTGCAAAGTGATATTTGGGAGCTCATTGAGGCTATCTGAAAAAGGAATATCCTCAGATGAAAAACTGGAAAGAAGCCTTCCTGAGAAACTGCAGTGCGATGTGTGAATGCAACTCACAGATTACCCCTTTCTCTTCAGTGTTCAGGGTGCTAACACAGTTTTCTGGAAATCTGCAATGGGATACTTCTAACGCAATGATGCTTACGGTGACAAAGGAATATCCTCAGATGAATCTTGAAAGAAGCTTTCCTAGAAAAGTCTTGGTCATGTGTGAATTCATCTCACAGAGTTACAGTTAAGTTTCCTGCAACAATCCATTATCAATCTATTTGAGGTACATGAGAAGGGAATACTTTGGATCGCATTGAGACCTACGCTGATAAAAAAAATATCATCAGTTAAGAAAGTGAGAGAAGCTTTCTGAGAAACTTCTTTCTGATCTCTGAATTCCTCTTACAGAGTTAAACCTTAGTTCTCAGGAAGTAGTTTGCTAACACTGTTTTCGTGGAATCTGCAAAGTGGGATTTGGGACCCCATAGGGGCCCACGGTGAAAAAGGAAACTTAGTCAGATAATAAGTAGAGAGAAGCTTTCCGAGAGATTACTGTCTGATGTGTGACTTCATCACCCACTGTTCCACCCTTCTCTTCTTGGAACAGTTTGCTAACTCTGTTGTCTTGTGTTCTGCAAACTGATATTTGGGAGCCCATAGGGGCCCATGATGAAAAAGGAAATATCCTCGGATGAAAACTGGAAAGAAGCCTTCTCAGAAACTGCATTGCCATGTGTGAATGCAACACACAGAGTTACACGTTTCTCTTCAATTTTCAGTGTGCTTACACAGTTTTCTGGAAATCTGCAATGGAATGCTTCTGAACGCCATGAAGCTTACGGTGACAAAGGAAATATGCTCAGTAGCAAACTAGAAAGAAGCTTTCGTAGAAACTTCTTGGTGATGTGTGAATTCATCTCAGAGTGTTACACTTATGTTTCCTGCAACAGTCCATTATCACTGTTATTGAGGAAACTGAGAAGGACTTCTTTGCATCGCATGAGGCTTACGCTGATAAACGATATATCATAAGTTCAAAATGTGAAAGAAGCTTCTGAGAAACTTCTTTGTGATCTGTGAATTCCTATCACAGAGTTACAGCTTAGTTCTCAGGAAGCAGTTTTCTAACCCTCTTTTCGTGGAATCTGCAAAGTGAGATTTGGGAGCCCATAGGGGACCATGGTGAAAAGGAGATATCCTCAGATAATACTAGAGAGAAGCTTCTGAGAGATTGCTTTCTGTTGTGTGACTTCATCACACAGAGTGGTCTTCCACCCTTCCCTTCTTGGAATAGTTTGCTAACTTCTGTTATCTTGTGTTCTGCAAAGTGATATTTGGGAGGTCATTGCTGTCTATGGTGAAAAAGGAAATATCCTCACATGAAAACTGGAAAGAAGCCTTCTCAGAAACTGCATTGCCATGTGTGAATGCAACTCACAGAATGACACTTATCTCTTCAGTGTTCAGTGTGCTAACACAGTTTTCTGGACATCTGCAATGGGATACTTCTGAACGGAATGAAACTTTCGGTGACAATGGAAATATCCTCAGATGAAAACTAGAAAGAAACTTTCCTAGAAACTTCATGGTGATGTGTGAATTCATCTCACGGAGTTACACTTATGTTTCCTGCAACAGTCCATTATCACTGTTACTGAGAACCTGAGAAGGAATTCTTTTTATCGCAATGAGGCCTACACTGATAAAGGAAATATCATCAGTTCACAACGTGAAAGAAGCTTTCTGAGAAACATCTTTGTGATCTGTGAATTCCTCTCACAGTGTTACAGCTTAGTTCTCAGGAAGGAGGTTGCAAACCCTCTTTTCGTGGAATCTGCAACGTGAGATTTGGCAGCCCATAGGGGCCCATGTTGAAAAAGGAAATATCCTCAGATAATAGCTAGAGAGAAGCTTATTGAGAGATTGCTTTCTGTTGTGTGACTTCATCAAACAGAGTTCCACCATTCCCCTCTTGGAACAGTTTGCTAACTCTGTTATCTTGTGTTCCTCAAGGTGATATTTCGGAGCCCATTGAGGGCTATGGTGAAAAAGGAAATATCCTCAGATGAAAACTGGCAAGAAGCCTTTTGAGAAACTGCATTTACATGTCTGAATGCAAATCACAATGTTACACCTTTTTCTTCAGTGTTCAGTGTGCTAACACAGTTTTCTGGAAATCTTCAATGGGATACTTCTGAACGCAATGAAGCTTATTGTGACAAAGGATTTATCCATATCCTCAAATGAAAACAAGGAAGAAGCTTTCTTAGAAACTTCTTGGTGATGTGTGAATTCATCCCACAGAGCTACACTTATGTTTCCCGCAACAGTCCATTATCACTGTTTTTGAGGTACCTGAGAAGGAATACTTTGGATCGCATTGAGGCCTACGCTGATAAAGGAAATATCATCAGTTCAAAACGTGAAAAGCCTTTCTGAGAAACTTCTTTGTGATCTTTGAATTCCTCTGACAGAGTTACAGCTTAGTTCTCACGAAGCAGTTTGCAAGTATTCTTTTCGTGGAATCTGCGAAGTGAGATTTGGGAGCCCATAGGGGCCCATGGTGAAAAAGGAAATATCGTCAGATAATTACTAGAGAGAAGCTTTCTGAGAGATTGCTTTCTGATGTGTGACTTAATCACACAGGGTTCCACCCTTCCCTTCTTGGAACAGTTTGCCAACTCTGTTATCTTGTGTTCTACAAAGTGATATTTGGGAGCTCAATGAGGGCTATGGTGAAAAAGGAAATATCCTAATATGAAAACTGGAAAGAAGCCTTCAAAGAAACTGCATTGCGATGTGTGAATGCAACTCACAGAGTTACACCTTTCTCTTCAGTGTTCAGTGTGCTAACACAGTTTTCTGGAAATCGGCAATGGGATACTGCTGAACGCAATGAAGCTTACGGTGAAAAAGGAAATATCCTCAGATGAAAACTAGAAAGAAGCTTTCCTAGAAACTTCTAGGTGATGTGTGAACTCATCGCACAGAGTTACACTTTTGTTTCCTGCAATAATCCATTATCACGGTTTTTGAGGAACCTGAGAAGGACTTCTTTGGATCGCATTGAGGCCTACGTTTTAAAGGAAATATCTTCAGTTCAAAAGTTAAAAGAAGGTTTCTGAGAAACTTCTTTGTGATGTGTGAATTCCTCTCAAAGAGTTACAGCTTAGTTCTCAGGAAGAAGATTGCTAACACTCGTTTCGTGGAATCTGTAAAGTGAGATTTGGGAGCCCATAGTTGCCCATGGTGAAAATGGATATATCCTCATATAATAACTAGAGAGAAGCTTTCTGAGAGATTGCTTTCTGATGTGTGACTTCATCACACAGAGTTCCACCCTTCCCTTCTTGGAACAGTTTGCTAACTCTGTTATCTTGTGTTTTGCAAAGTGATGTTTGGGAGCTCATTGAGGGCTATGGTGAAAGAATAAATATCCTCAGATGAAAACTGGAGAGAAGCCTTCTGAGAAACTGCATTGTGATATGTGAATGCAACTCCCAGAGTTACAACTTTCTCTTTAGTGTTTAGTTTGCTAACAGAGTTTTCGGGAAATCTGCAATGGATAATTCTGAACACAATGAAGCGTAGGGTGACAAAGGAACTATCCTCAGTTGAAAACTAGCAAGAAATTTTCCTAGAAACTTCTTGGAGATGTGTGAATTCATCGCAGAGAGTTACACTTCTATTTCCTGCAAAAGTCCATTGTCACTGTTTTTGAGGAACCTGAGAATTACTTCTGTGGTTCACATTGAGGCCTACGTTGATAAAGGAAATATCATCAGTTCAAAACGTGAAAGATGCTTTCTGAGAAACTTCTTTGTGATCTGTGAATTCCTCTCACAGTGTTACAGCTTAGTTCTCAGGAAGCAGTTTGCTAAAACTCGTTTCGTGGAATCTGCAAAGTGAGATTTGGGAGCCCATAGGGGCCCATGGTGAAAAGGAAATATCTTTAGATCATAACTAGAGAGAAGCTTTCTAAGAGATTGCTTTCTGATGTGTGACTTCACCACACAGAGTTCCACCCTTCCCTTCTGGGAACCGTTTGCTAACTCTCTTACCTTGTGTTCTGCAAAGTTATATTTGGGAGCTCTTTCAGGGCTATGGTGGAAAAGGAAATATCGCAGATGAAAACGGGAAAGAAGCCTTCTGAAAAACTGCATTGCGATGTGTGAATGCAACTCACAGTGTTACACCTTTCTCTTCAGTGTTCAGTGTGCTAACACAGTTTTCTGGAAATCTACAATGGGATACTTCTGAACGCAATGAAGCTTACGGTGAAAAAGGAAATATCCTCAGATGAAAACTAGAAAGAATCCTTTCTAGAAACCTCTTGGTGATGTGTGAATTCATCTCACATAGTTACACTTATGTTTCATGCAACAGTCCATTATCACTGTTTTGGAGGAACCTGAGCAGGAATTCTTTTGATGGCATTGAGGCCTACACTGATAAAGGAAATATCATCAGTTCAAAACGTGAAAGAAGCTTTCTGAGAAACTTCTTTGTGATCTGTGAATTCCTCTCACAGAGTTACAGCTTTGTTCTCAGGAAGCAGTATGCTAACACTCTTTTCATTTAATATGCACAGTGAGATTTGGGAGCACATAGAGGCCCATGGTAAAAAGGAAGTATCCTCAGATAATCACTAGAGAGAAGCTTCCTGAGACATTGCTTTCTGATGTGTGAATTCATCACACAGAGTTCCGCCCTTCCCTTCCTGGAAAAGTTTGCTAACTCTTTTATCTTGTGTTCTGCAAAGTGATATTTGGGAGCTCATTGAGGGCTATGGTCAAAAAGGAAATATCCTCAGATGATAACTGGAAAGAAGCCTTCTGAGAAACTGCATTGCGATGTGTGAATGCAACTCACAGAGTTACCCCTTTCTCTTCAGTGTTCAGTGTGCTATCACAGTGTTCTGGAAATCTGCAATGGGATACTTCTGAACTAAATGAAATTAGTGTGACAAAGGAAATATCCTCAGATGAAACCTTGAAGGAAGCTTTCCTAGAAACGTCTTGGTGATGTGTGAATTCATCTCACAGAGTTATACTTATGTTTCCAGCAACAGTCGATTACCACTTTTTTGAGGTACCTGAGAAGGAATACTATGGATCGCATTGAGGCCTACGCTGATAAATAAAATATCATCTGTTCAAAACGTGAAAGAAGCTTTCTGAGAAACTTCTTTGTGATGTTTGAATTCCAATCACAGAGTTACAGCTTAGTTCTCAGGAAGCAGTTTGGTAACACCGTTCTCATGGAATCTGCAAAGTGAGATTTGGGAGCCCATAGGGGCCCATGGTGAAAAAGGAAATATCCTCTGATAATAACTAGAGAGAAGCTTTCTGAGAGATTGCTTTCTGATGTGTCACTTTATCACACAGAGATCCACACTTCCCTTCTTGTAACAGTTTTCTAACTCTGTTATCTTGTGTTCTGCAAAGTGATATTTCTGAGCTCATTGAGGGCTATGGTGAAAAAGGAAATATCCTCAAATGAAAACTCGAAAGAAGCCTTCTGAGAAAGTGCATTTCGATGTGTGAATGCAACTCACCGAGTTACACGTTTCTCTTCAGTGATCAGTTTGCTAACTAAGTTTTCTGGAAATCTGCAATGGGATACCTTTTAGCGCAAGGAAGCTTACGGTGACAAAGGAAATATCCTCAGATGAAAAGTAGAAAGAACCTTTCCTAGAAATTTCTTGGTGATGTGTGAATTCATCTCACAGAGTTACACCAATGTTTCATGCAACAGTCCATTATCACTGTTTTTGAGGAACCTGAGGAGGACTTCTTTTGATCGCATTGAGGCCTACGCTGATAAAGGAAATATCATCAGTTCAAAATGTGAAAGAAGCCTTCTGAGAAACTGCTTTGTGATCTGTGAATTCCTCTCACAGTGTTACAGCTTAGTTCTCAGGAAGCAGTTTGCTAACACGCTTTTCGTGGAATCTGCAAAGTGAGAATTGGGAGCCCATAGGGGCCCATGGTGAAAAAGGAAATATCGTCAGATAATAACTAGAGAGAAGCTTTCTGAGAGATTGCTTTCTGATGTGTGACTTCATCACACAGAGTTCCAACATTTCCTTCCTGGAACAGTTTGCTAACTCTCTTATCTTGTGTCATGCAAAGTGATATTATGGAGCTCATTGAGGGCTATGGTGGAAAAGGAAATATTCTCAGATGAAAACTGGGAAGAAGCCTTCTGAGAAACTGCATAGCGATGTGTGAATGCAACTCACAGAGTTACACCATTCTCTTCAGTGTTCAGTGTGCTAAGAGAGTTTTCTGGAAATCTGCAATGGGATTCTTCTGAACGCAATGAAGCTTATGGTGACAAAGGAAATATCCTCAGATGAAAGCTAGAAAGAAGCTTCCCTAGAAACTACTTGGTAATGTGTGAATTCATCTCACAGAGTTACACTTATGTTTCCTGCAATAGCCCATTATCACTGGTTTTGAGGAACCTGAGAAGGACTTCTTTGGATCGCATTGAGGCCTACGCTGATAAAGGAAATATCATCAGTTCAAAACGTGAAAGAAGCTTTCTGAGAAACTTCTTTGTGATCTGTGAATTCCTCTCACAGAGTTACAGCTTAGCTCTCAGGAAGCAGTTTGCTAACGCTCTTTTCGTGAAAATCTACAAAGTGAGATTTAGGAGCCCATAGGTGCCAATGGTGAAAAAGGAAATTGACTCAGATAATAACTAGAGAGAAGCATTCTGAGAGATTGTTTTCTAATGTGTCAGTTCATCACACAGAGTTCCACACTTCCCTTCTTGGAAGAGTTTGCTAACTCTGTTATCTTGTGTTCTGCAAAGTGATATTTGGGAGCTCAAGGAGGGCTAGGGAGAAAAAGGAAATAACCTCAGATGAAAACTGGAAAGAAGCCTTCTGAGAAACTGCATTGCGAAGTGTGAATGCAACTCACAGAGTTACACCTTCCTCTTCAGTGTTCAGTGTGCTAACACAGTTTTCTGGAAATCTGCAGTGGGATACTTCTGAACGCAATGAAGCTTACGGTGACAAAGGAAATATACTCAGATGAAAACTAGAAAGAAGCTTTCCTAGAAACTTCTTGGTGATGTGTGAATTCATCTCACAGACTTACATTTATGTTTCCTGGAGCAGTCCATTATCACTGTTATTGAGAACCTGAGAAGCACTTCTTTGGATCACTTTGGGGCCTACGCTGATAAAGAAAATATCATCAGTGGAAAACGTGACAGAAGCTTTCTGAGAAACTTGTTTGTGATCTGTGAATTCTTCTCACAGAGTTACAGCTTAGTTCTCAGGAAGCAGTTTGCTAACATTCTTTTCGTGGAACACGCAAAGTGAGATTTGGGAGCCCATAGGGGACCATGGTGAAAAAGGAAATATCCTCAGATAATAACTAGTGAGAACCTTTCTGAGAGATTGCTTTCTGAGGTGTGACCTCATCACACAGACTTCCACCCTTCCCTTCTTGGAACAGTTTGCTAACTCTGTTATCTTGTGTTCTGCAAAGTGATATTAGGGAGCTCATTGAGGGCTATGGTGAAAAAGGAAATATCCTCAGATGAAAACTGGAAAGAAGCCTTCTGAGAAAGTGCATTGCGATGTGTGAATGCAAGTCACACAGTTACACCTCTCTCTTCAGTGTTCAGTGTGTTAACACAGTTTTCTGGAAATCTGCAATTAGATACTTCTGAACGCCATGAAGCTTACGGTGACAAAGGAAATATCCTCAGTTGAAGAATAGAAGGAAGCTTTCCTAGAAACTACTTGGTGATGTGTGAATTCATCTCGGAGAGTTATACTTATGTTTCCTGCAACAGTCCAATATCACTGTTTTGAAGAACTTGAGAAGGACTTCTTTGGATCACATTGATGCCTACGCTGTTAAAGGAAATATCATCAGTTCAAAACGTGAAAGAAGCTTTCTGAGAAACTTCTTTGTGATCTGTGAATTCCTCTCTCAGAGTTACACCTTAGTTCTCAGGAAGCAGTTTGTTAACATTCTTTTCTTAGAACCTGCAAAGTGAGATTTGGCAGCTCATAGAAGCCCTTGGTGAAAAACGTAATATCCTCACATAATAACTAGAGAGAAGCCTTCTGAGAGATTGCTTTCTGATGTGTGACTACATCACACAGAGTTCCACCCTTCCCTTCTTGGAACAGTTTGCTAAATCTGTTATCTTCTGTTCTGCAAAGTGATAAATGGGAGCTCATTGAGGGCTAAGGTGAAAAAGGAAATATTCTCAGATGAAAACTGGAAAGAAGTCCTCTGAGAAACTGCATTTCGATTTGTGAATGCAACTCACAGAGTTACACCTTTCTCTTCAGTTTTCAGATTGGTAACACAGTTTTCTGGAAATCTGCAATGGGATACTTCTGAATGCAAGGAAGCTTACGGTGACAAAGGAAATATTCTCAAATGAAAACTAGAAAGAAGCTTCCTCAAAATACTGCTTGGTGATGTTTGATTTCATCTCACAGAGTGACCGTTATGTTTCCTGCAACAGTCCATTATGATTGTTTTTGCAGAACCTTAGAAGGACTTTTTAAATCGCATTGAGGCCTATGCTAATAAAGGAAATATCATCAGTTCAAAACGTGAAAGAAGCTTTCTGAGAAACTTCTTTGTGATCTGTGAATTCCTCTCACAGAGTTACAGCTTAGTTCTCAGGAAGCAGTTTGCAAACATTCTTATCGTGGAATCTGCAAAGTGAGATTTGGGAGCCCGTAGGGGCCCATGGTCAAAAAGGAAATATCCTCAGATAATAACTAAAGAGAATCTTTCTGAGAAATTGCTTTCTGATGTGTGACTTCATCACACAGAGTTCCACCGTTCCCTTCTTGGATCAGTTTGCTAACTTTGTTATCTTGAGTTCTGCAAAGTGATATTTGGAACTCTTTGAGGTCTATGGTGAAAAAGGAAATATCCTCAGATGAAAACGGGAAAGAAGACCTCTTAGAAACTGCGTTGCGATGTGTGAATGCAACTCACAGAGTTAACCCTTTCTCTTCAGTGTTCAGTGTGCTAACACAGTTTTCTGGAAATCTGCAATGGGATACTTCTGAACGCCATGAAGCTTACGGTGACAGGGGAAATATCCTCACTTGAAAACTAGAAAGAAGCTTTTATAGAATCTTCTTGGTGATGTGTGAATTCATCTCACAAAGTGACACTTATGTTTACTGCAACAGTCCATTATCACTGTTTTTGAGGAACCTGAGAAGGACTTGTTTGGATCGCATTGAGGCCTACGCTGATAAAGGAAATATCATCAGTTCAAAACATGAAAGAAGCTTTCTGAGAAACTTCCTTGTGATCTGTGAATTCCTCTCACAGAGTTACAGCTTAGTTCTCAGGAAGCAGTTTGCTAACACTCTTTTCGTGGAATCTGCAAAGTGAGATTTGGGAGCCAATAGCGGCCTATGGGAAAAAGGAAAAATCCTCAGATAATAACTAGAGAGAAGATTTCTGAGAGATTGCTTCTGATGTGTGACTTCATCACACAGAGTTCCACCTTTACTTCTTGGAACCGTTTGCTAACTCTGTTATCTTGAGTTCCGCAAAGTGATATTTGTGAGCTCATTGAGGGCTATGGTGAAAAAGGAATCCTCAGATGAAAACTGGAAAGAAGCCTTATGAGAAACTGCATTGCGATGTGTGAATGCCACTCACAGAGTTACACCTTTCTCTTCAGTGTTCAGTGTGCTAACACAGTTTTCTGGAAATCTGCAATGGGATACCTCTGAACGCATTGAAGCTTATGGTTACAAAGTAAATATCCGCAGATGAAAACTAAAAGAATCTTTCTTAGAAACTTCATGGTGATGTGTGAATTCATCTCACAGAGTAACACTTCTGTTTCCTGCAAAAATCCAATACCACTGTTTTTGAGGTTCCTGAGAAGGAATACTTTGGATCGCATTGAGGCCTACGATGATAAATAAAATATCATCAGTTCAAAACGTGAAAGAAGCTTTCTGAGAAACTTCTTTGGGATCTGCGAATACCTCTCACAGAGTTACAGCTTAGTTCTCAGGAAGCAGTTTGCTAAAACTCTTTTCGTGGAATCTGCAAAGTGAGATTTGGGGTCCCATAGGGGCCAATGTTGAAAAAGGTAATATCCTCAGATAATAACTAGAGAGAAGCTTTCTGAGAGATTGCTTTCTGATGTGTGACTTCATCACACAGAGTTCCACCCTTCCCCTCTTGGAACAGTTTGCTAAGTCTGTTATCTTGTGTTCTGCAAAGTGATATTTGGGAACTCATTGAAGGCTATTTGAAAAAGGAATTAACCTTAGATGAAAACTGGAAAGAAGCCATCTGAGAAACTGTATTTTAATGTGTGATTGCAACTCTCAGAGTTACACGTTTCTCTTCAGTGTTCACTTTGCTAACACAGTTTTCAGGAAATCTTCAATGGGATACTTCTAAACACAAAGAAGCTTAGGGTGACAAAGGAAATATCCTCAGTCGAAAACTAGAAAGAAGCTTTCCTAGAAACTTCTTGGTAGTGTGTGAATTCATCTGACAGAGTTACACATTTGTTTCCTACAATAGTCCATTATCAATGTTTTTGAGGAACCTGAGAAGGACTTCTTTGGATCGCACTGAGGCCTACGCTGATAAAGGAAATATCATCAGTTCAAAACGTGAAAGAAGGTTTCGGAGAAACTTCTTTGTGATCTGTGAATTCCTCTCACAGAGTTACAGCTTAGTTCTCAGGAAGCAGTTTGTTAACACTCTTTTCGTGGAATCTGCAAAGTGAGATTTGGGAGCCCGTTGGGTCCCATGGTGAATAAGGAAATATCCAGAGATAATAACTAGAGAAAAGGTTTCCGAGAGATTGCTTTCTGATGTGTGACGTCATCACACAGATTTCCACCATTCCCTTCTTGGAACAGTTTGCTAACTCTGTTATCTTGTGTTCCGCAAGGTGATATTTGGGAGTTCATTGAGGGCTAGGGTGAAAAAGGAAATATCCTCAGATGAAAACTGGAAAGAAGCCTTCTGAGAAATTGCATTGCGATGTGTGAATGCAACTCACAGAGTTACACCTTTCTCTTCAGTGTTCAGTGTGCTAACCCAGTTTTCTGGAAATCTGCAATGCGATACTTCTGAACGCCCTGAAGCTTTCGGTGACAAAGGAAACATTCTCAGATGAAAACTAGAAAGAAGCTTTCTTAGAAACTTCTTGGTGATGTGTGAATTCATCTCAAACAGTTACACCTATGTTTCCAGCAACAGTCCATTATCACTGTTTTTGAGGTACTTGAGAAGGACTTCTTTGGATCGCATTGAGGCCTACGCTGATAATGGAAATATCATCAATTCAAAACGTGAAAGAAGCTTTCTGAGAAACTTCTTTGTGATATGTGAATTCCACTCACCGAGTTACAGCGTAGTTCTCCGGAAACAATTTGCTAACACTCTTTTCGTGGAATCTGCTAAGTGAGATTTGGGAGCCCATAGGGGCCTATGGTGAAAAAGGTAATATCCTCAGATAATAACTAGAGAGAAGCTTTCTGAGGGATTGCTTTCTGATGTGTGACTTCATCACACAGAGTTCCACCTTTCTCTTCTTGGAACAGTTTGCGAACTCTGTTATCTTGTGTTCTGCAAAGTGATATTTGGGAGCTCATTGAGGGGTGAAAAAGGAAATATTTTCAGATGAAAACTGGCAAGAAGCCTTCTGAGAAACTGTAATTCGATGTGTCAATGCAACTTACAGAGTTACACCTTTCTCTTCAGTGTTCAGTTTACTAACACAGTTTTCCGGAAATCTGCAATGGGATACTTCTGAACGCAAAGAAGCTTATGGTGACAAAGGAAATATCCTCAGATGACAACTAGAAAGAAGCTTTCTTAGAAACTTCTTGGTGATGTGTAAATTCATGTCACAGAATTACACTTACGTTTCCTGCAACAGTCCATTATCACTGTTTTTGAGGAACCTGAGAAGGACTTCTTTGGATCTCTTTGAGCCCTAAGCTGAAAAGGAAAAATCATCAATTCAAAACGTGAAAGAAGGTTTTTGAGAAACATCTTTGTGATCTCTGAATTCCTCTCACAGAGTTACAGCTTAGATCTCAGGAAGTAGTTTGCTAACACTCTTTTCGTGGAATCAGCAAAGTGAGATTTGGGAGCCCATTGGGGCCCTTGATGAAAAAGGTTATATCCTCAGGTAATAAGTACAGAGAAGCTTTCTGAGATTTTGCTTTCTGATGTGTGACTTCATCACACAGAGTTCCTCGTTTCCCTTCTTGGAACAGTTTGCTAACTCTCTTGTGTTCTGCAAAGTGATATTTGGGAGCTCATTGAGGGCTATGTTGAAAAAGAAAATATCCTCAGATGAAAACTGGAAAGAACCCTTCTGAGAAACTGCATTGCGATGTGTGAATGCAACTCACAGAGTTACACCTTTCTATTCAGGGTTCAGTGAGCTAACACAGTTTTCTGGAAATCTGCAATGGGATACCTCTGAATGCAATGAAGCTTACGGTGACAAGGAAATATCCTCAGATGAAAACTAGGAAGAAGCTTTCTTAGAACCTTCTTGGTGATGTGTGAATTCATCTCACAGAATTACACTTATGTTTCATGCAACAGTCCATTATCACTCTTATTGAGAAATCTGAGAAGGACTTCTTTGGATAGCAATGAGGCCTACACTGATAATGGAAATATCATTAGTTCAAAATGTGAAAGAAGCTTTCTTAGAAACTTCATGGTGAGCTGTGAATTCCTCTCACAGAGTTAGAGCTTCGTTCTCAGGAAGAAGTTTGGTAACCCTCTTTTCGTGGAATCTGCAAAGTGAGATTTGGGAGCCCATTGTGGCCGACGGTGAAAAAGGAAATATCCTCAGATAATGACTAGAGAGAAGCTTTCTGAGAGATTGCTTTCTGATGTGTGACTTCATCACACAGAGTCCCCCTTTCCTTCTTGGAACAGTTTGCTAACACTGTTGCCGTGGATTCTGTAAAGGTATATTTCGGAGCTCATTGAGTGCTATGGGGAAAAAGGAAATATTCTCACATAATAATTAAAGAGAAGCTTTCTGAGAAACTGCATTGCTATGTGTGAATGCAACTCACGTAGTTACACGTTTCTCCTCAGTGATCAGCTTGTTAACACAGTTTTCTGAAAATCTGCAATTAGATACTTCATAGCGCAATGAACCTTACGGTGACAAAGGAAATATCCACAGATGAAAACTAGAAAGAAGCTTTCTTATAAACTTCTTGGTGATGTGTGAATTCATCTCACAGAGTTACACTTATGTTTCGTGGAGCAGTCCATTAAAACTGTCTTTGAGGAATCTGAGAATGGCTTCTTTGGATCGCATTGAGGCCTACGCTGATAAAGGAAATGTCATCCGTTCAAAACGTGAAAGAACCTTTCTGAGAAACGTCTTTCTGATCTGTGAATTCATCTCACAGACTTATAACTTAGACTTCAGGAAGCAGTTTGCTAACACTCTTTTCGTGGAATCTGTAAAGTGATATTTGGGAGCCCATAGGGGCCCATGGTGAAAAAGGAAATATCCTCACCTAATAACTAGAGAGAAGCTTTCTGAGAGATTCCTTTCTGATGTGTGGCTTCATCACACAGAATTCCACCCTTCCCTTCTTGGAACAGTTTGGTGACACTGCTGTCGTGGATTCTGCAAAGGAATATTTGGGAGCTCATTGAGGGCTATGGTGAAAAAGGAAATATCCTCACATAATAACTAAAGAGAAGCTTTCTGAGAAACTGCAATGCCATGTGTGAATGCAACTCACAGAGTTACACGTTTCTCCTTAGTGATCAGTTTGTTAAACAGTTTTCTGGAAATCTGCAATTAGATATTTCATAGCGCAATGAACCTTACTGTGACAAAGGAAATATCCACAGATGAAAACTAGAAAGAAGCTTTCTTAGAAACTTCTTGGTGATGTGTGAATTCATCTCACAAAGTTACACTTATGTTTCGTGGAACAGTCCATCAACACTGTCTTTGAGGAATCTGAGAACGGATTCTTGGATGGCATTGAGGCCTACGCTGATAAAGTAAATTTCATCCGTTCAAAACGTGAAAGAAGCTTTCTGAGAAACGTCTTTCTGATCTGTGAGTTCATCTCACAGACTTATAACTTAGACTTCAGGAAGCAGTTTGCTAACACTCCTTTCGTGGAATCTGTAAAGTGATATTTGGGAGCCCATAGGGGCCCAAGGTGAAAAAGGAAATATCCTCACCTAATAACTAGAGAGACGCTTTTTGAGAGATTCTTTTCTTATGTGTGGATTCATCACACAGAGTTCCACACTTCCCTTCTTGGAACAGTTTGCTAACACTGTTGTCGTGGATTCTGCAAAGGTATATTTGGGAGCTCATTGAGGGCTATGGTGAAAAAGGAAATATTCTCACATAATAACTAAAGACAAGCTTTCTGAGAAACTGCATTGCCATGTGTGAATGCAACTCACGGAGTTACACGTTTGTCCTCAGTGATCAGCTTGTTAACACAGTTTTCTGGAAATCTGCAATTAGATACTTCATAGCGCAATGAACCTTACGGTGACAAAGGAAATATCCAGAGATGAAAACTAGAAAGAAGCTTTCTTAGAAACTTCTTGGTGATGTGTGAATTCATCTCACAGAGTTACACTTATGTTTCGTGGAGCTGTCCATTAACACTGTCTTTGAGGAATCTGAGAACGGCTTCTTTTCATCGCATTCAGGCCTACGCTGATAAAGGAAATTTCATCCGTTCAAAACGTGAAAGAACCTTTCTGAGAAACGTCTTTCTGTTCTGTGAGTTCATCTCACTGACTTATAACTTAGACTTCAGGAAGCAGTTTGCTAACACTCTTTTCGAGGAATCTGTGAAGTGATATTTGGGAGCCCATAGGGGCCCATGGTGAAAAAGGAAATATCCTCACCTAATAACTAGAGAGAAGCTTTCTGAGAGATTCCTTTCTGATGTGTGGCTTCATCACACAGAATTCCACCCTTCCCTTCTTGGAACATTTTGGTAACACTGCTGTCCTGGATTCTGCAAAGGTATATTTGGGAGCTCATTGAGGACTATGGTGAAAAAGGAAATATCCTCACATAATAACTAAAGAGAAGCTTTCTGAGAAACTGCATTACCATGTGTGAAGGCAACTCACAGAGTTACACGTTTCTCCTCTTTGATCAGTTTCTTAACACAGTTTTCTGGAAATCTGCAATTAGATACTTCATAGCGCAATGAACCCTACGGGGACAAAAAAATATCCACAGATGAAAACTAGAAAGAAGCTTTCTTAGAAACTTCTTGGTGATGTGAGAATTCATCTCACAGAGTTACACTTACGTTTCGTGGAGTAGTCCATTAACACTGTCTTTGAGGAATCTGAGAACGGCTTCTTTGGATTGCATTGAGGCCTACGCTGATAAAGTAAATTTCATCCGTTCAAAACGTGAAAGAAGCTTTCTGAGAAACGTCTTTCTGATCTGTGAGTTCATCTCACCGACTTATAACTTAGACTTCAGGAAGCAGTTTGCTAACCCTCTTTTCGTGGAACCTGTAAAGGGATATTTGGGAGCCCCTAGGGGCCCATGGTGAAAAAGGAAATATCCTCACCTAAAAACTAGAGAGAAGCTTTCTGAGAGATTCCTTTCTGATGCTTGGCTTCACACACAGAGTTCCACCCTTCCCTTCTTGGAACAGTTTGCTAACACTGTAGTAGTGGATTCTGCAAAGGTATATTTGGGAGCACATTGAGGGCTATGGTATAAAAGGAAATATCCTCACATAATAACTAAAGAGAAGCTTTCTGAGAAACTGCATTGCCATGTGTGAATGCAACTCACAGAGTTACACGTTTCTCTTCAGTGATCAGTTTGTTAACACAGTTTTCTGGAAATCTGCAATTAGATACTTCATAGCGCCATGAACCTTACCGTGACAAAGGAAATATCCACAGATGAAAACTAGAAAGAAGCTTTCTTAGAAACTTCTTGGTGATGTGTGAATTCATCTCACAGAGTGACATTTATGTTTCGTGGAGCAGTCCATTAACACTGTCTTTGAGGAATCTGAGAACGGCTTCTTTGGATCACATTGAGGCCTACGCTGATAAAGGAAATTTCATCCGTTCAAAACGTGAAAGAAGCTTTCTGGGAAACATCTTTCTGATCTGTGAGTTCATCTCACAGACTTATAACTTAGACTTCAGGAAGCAGTTTGCTAACACTCTTTTCGTGGAATCTGTAAAGTGATATTTGGGAGCCCATAGGGGCCCATGGTGAAACAGGAAATATCCTCACCTAATAATTAGAGAGAAGCTTTCTGAGAGATACCTTTCTGATGTGTGGCTTCATCACACAGAGTTCCACCCTTCACATCTTGGAACAGTTTGCTAACACTGTTGTCGTGGATTCTGCAAAGGTATATTTGGGAGCTCATTGAGGGCTATGGTGAAAAAGGAAATATCCTCGCATAATAACTACAGAGAAGCCTTCTTAGAAACTGCGTTGCCATGTGTGAATGCAACTCACAGAGTTACACGTTTCTACTCAGTGTTCAGTTTGTTAACACAGTTTTCTGCAAATCTGCAATTAGATACTTCATAGCGCAATGAAACTTACGGTGACAAAGGAAATATCCAGAGATGAAAACTAGAAAGAAGCTTTCTTAGAAACTTCTTGGTGATGTGTGAATTCATCTCACAGAGTTACACTTATATATCGTGGAGCAGTCTATTAAAACTGTCTTTGAGGAATCTGAGAACGGCTTCTTTGGATCGCATTGAGGCCTACACTGATAAAGGAAATTTTATCCGTTCAAAACGAGAAAGAAGCTTTTTGAGAAACGTCTTTCTGATCTGTGAGTTCATCTCACCGACTTATAATTTAGACTTCAGGAAGCAGTTTGCTAACACACTTCTCGTGGAATCTGTAAAGGGATATTTGGGAGCCCATAGGGGCCCATGGTGAAAAAGGAAATATCCTCACCTAATAACTAGAGAGAAGCTTCCGGAGAGATTCCTTTCTGATATGTGGCTTCATCACACAGAGTTCCACCATTCTCTTCTTGGAACAGTTTGCTAACACTGTTGTCGTGGATTCTGCAAAGGTATATTTGGGAGCTCATTGAGGGCTATGGTGAAAAAGGAAATATCCTCACATAATAACTAAAGAGAAGCTTTCTGAGAAACTGCATTGCCATGTGTGAATGCAACTCACAGAGTTACATGTTTCTCCTCAGTGATCAGTTTGTTAACACATTTTTCTGGAAATCTGCAATTAGATACTTCATAGCGCAATGAACCTCACGGTGACAAAGGAAATATCCACATATGAAGACTAGAAAGAAGCTTTCATAGAAACTTCTTGGTGATGTGTGAATTCATCTCACAGACTGACACTTATGTTTCGTGGAGCAGTCCATTAACACTATCTTTGAGGAATCTGAGAACGGCTTCTTTGGATCGCATTCAGGCCTACGCTGATAAAGGAAATTTCATCCGTTCAAAACGTGAAAGAAGCTTTCTGAGAAACGTCTTCCTGATCTATGAGTTCATCTCACCGACTTATAACTTAGACTTCAGGAAGCAGTTTGCTAAACCTCTTTTCGTGGAAACTGTAAAGTGATATTTGGGAGACCCTAGGGGCCCATGGTGAAAAAGGAAATATCCTCACCTAAAAACTAGAGAGAAGCTCTCTGAGAGATTCCTTTCTGATGTGTGGCTTCATCACACAGAGTTCCACCCTTCCCTTCTTGGAACAGTTTGCTAACACTGTTGTCGTGGATTCTGCAAAGGTATATTTGGGAGGTCATTGAGGTCTATGATGAGAAAGGAAATATCCTCACATAATAACTAAAGAGAAGCTTTCTGAGAAACTGCATTGCCATGTGTGAATGCAACTCACAGAGTTACACGTTTCTCCTCAGTGATCAGTTTGTTAACACAGTTTTCTGGAAATCTGCAATTAGATACTTCATAGCGCAAGAACCTTACGGTGACAAAAAAATATCCACAGATGAAAACTAGAAAGAAGCTTTCATAGAAACTTCTTGGTGATGTGTGAATTCATCTCACAGAGTTACACTTATGTTTCGTGGAGCAGTCCATTAACACTGTCTTTGAGGAATCTGAGAACGGATTCTTTGGATCGCATTGAGGCCTACGCTGATAAAGGAAATTTCATCCGTTCAAAACGTGAAACAAGCTTTCTGAGAAACTTCTTTCTGATCTGTGAGTTCATCTCACCGACTTATAACTTAGCCTTCAGAAAGCAGTTTGCTAACACTCTTTTCGTGGAATCTGTAAAGTGATATTTGGGAGCCCTTAGGGGCCCATGGTGAAAAAGGAAATATCCTCACCTAATAACTAGAGAGAAGCTTTCTGAGAGATTCCTTTCTGATGCTTGGCTTCACACACAGAGTTCCACCCTTCCCTTCTTGGAACAGTTTACTAACACTATTGTCGTGGATTCTGCAAAGCTATATTTGGGAGCTCATTGAGGGCTATGGTGAAAAAGGAAATATACTCACATAATAGCTAAAGAGAAGCTTTCTGGGAAACTGCATTGCCATGTGTGAATGCAACTCACAGAGTTACACCTTTCTCCTCAGTGATCAGATTGTTAACACAGTTTTCTGGAAATCTGAAATTAGATAATTCATAGCGCAATGAACCTTACGGTGACAAAGGAAATATCCACATATGAAGACTAGAAAGAAGCTTTCTTAAAAAATTCTTGGTGATGTGTGAATATATCTCACAGAGTTACACTTATGTTTCGTGGAGCAGTCCATTAACACTGTCTTTGAGGAATCTGAGAACGGCTTCTTTGGATCGCATTGAGGCCTACGCTGATAAAGGAAATTTCATCCGTGCAACACGTGAAAGAAGCTTTCTGAGAAACGTCTTTCTGATCTGTGAGTTCATCTCACCGACTTATAACTTAGACTTCAGGAAGCAGTTTGCTAACACTCTTTTCGTGGAATCTGTAAAGTGATACTTGGGAGACCCTAGGGGCCCATGGTGAAAAAGGAAATATCCTCACCTAATAACTAGATAGAAGCTTTCTGAGAGATTCCTTTCTGATGTGTGGCTTCATCACACAGAGTTCCACTCTTCCCTTCTTGGAACAGTTCGCTAACACTGTTGTCGTGGCTTCTGCAAAGGTATATTTGGGAGCTCATTGAGGGCTATGGTGAAAAAGGAAATATCCTCACATAATAACTAAAGAGAAGCTTTCTGAGAAACTGCATTGCCATGTGTGAATGCAAATCACAGAGTTACACGTTTCTCCTCAGTGATCAGTTAGTTAACACAGTTTTATGGAAATCTGCAATTAGATACTTCATAGCGCAATGAACCTTACGATGACAAAAAAATATCCACAGATGAAAACTAGAAAGAAGCTTTCTTAGAAAGTTCTTGGTGATGTGTGAATTCATCTCACAGAGTTACACTTATGTTTCGTGGAGCAGTCCATTAACACTGTCTTTGAGGAATCTGAGAACGGCTTCTTTGGATCGCATTGAGGTCTACGCTGATAAAGGAAATTTCATTCGTTCAAAACGTGAAAGAAGCTTTCTGAGAAAATTCTTTCTCATATGTGAGTTCATCTCTCACACTTATAACTTAGACTTCAGGAAGCAGTTTGCTAACCCTCTTTTCGTGGAATCTGTAAAGTGATATTTGGGAGCCCATAGGGGCCCATGGTGAAAAAGGAAATATCCTTACCTAATAACTAGAGAGAAGCTTTCTGAGAGATTCCATTCTGATGTTTGGCTTCATCACACAGAGTTCCTCCCTTCCCTTCTTGGAACGGTTTGCTAACACTGTAATCGTGGATTCTGCGAAGGTATATTTGGGAGCTCATTGAGGGCAATGGTAAAAAATTAAATATCCTCACATAATAACTAAAGAGAAGCTTTCTGAGAAACTGCATTGCCATGTGTGAATTCAACTCACAGAGTTACACGTTTCTCCTCAGTGATCAGTTTGTTAACACAGTTTTCTCGAAATCTGCAATAAAATACTTCATAGAGCAATGAACCTTACGGTGACAAAGGAATTATCCAGAGATGAAAAATAGAAAGAAGCTTTCTGAGAAACTTCTTGGTGATGTGTGAATTCATCTCACAGAGTTACACTTATGTGTCGTGGAGCAGTCCATTAACACTGTCTTTGAGGAATCTGAGAACGGCATCTTTGGATCGCATTGAGGCCTACGCTGATAAAGGAAATTTCATCCGTTCAAAACGTGAAAGTAGATTTCTGAGAAACTTCTTTCTGATCTGTGAGTTCATGTCACCGACTTATAACTTAGACTTCAAGAAGCAGTTTGCTAACACTCTTTTCGTGGAATCTGTAAAGTGATATTTGGGAGCCCCTAGGGGCCGATGTGGAAAAAGGAAATATCCTCATCTAATAACTAGAGAGAAGCTTTCTGAGAGATTAATTTCTGATGTGTGGCTTCATCACACTGAGTTCCACCCTTCCCTTCTTTTAACAGTTTGCTAACACTGTAGTCGTGGATTCTGCAAAGGTATATTTGGGAGCTCATTGAGGGTTATGGTAAAAAAGGAAATATCCTCACACAATAACTAAAGAGAACCTTTCTGAGAAACTGCATTGCCATGTGAGAATTCAACTCACAGAGTTACACGTTTCTCTTCAGTGATAAGTTTGTTAACACAGTTATCTGGAAATCTGCAATTAGGTACTTCATAGGGCAAGGAACCATACGGTGACAAAGGAAATATCCACAGATGAAAACTAGAAAGAACCTTTCTTAGAAACTTCTTGGTGATGTGTGAATTCATATCACAGAGTTACACTTATGTTTCCTGGAGCAGTCCATTAACACTGTCTTTGAGCAATCTGAGAACGGCTTCTTTGGATCGCATTGAGGCCTACGCTGATAAAGGAAATTTCATCCGTTCAAAACGTGAAAGAACCTTTCTGAGAAACGACTTTCTGATCTGTGAGTTCATCTCACGGACATATAACTTAGACTTCAGGAAGCAGTTTGCTAACACTCTTTTCGTGGAATCTGTAAAGTGATATTTGGCAGCCCCTAGGGGCCCATGGTGAAAAAGGAAATATCCTCACATAATAACTAGAGAGAAGCTTTCTGAGAGATTCCTTTCTTATGTGTTGCTTCATCACACAGAGTTCCACCCTTCCCTTCTTGGAACAGTTTGCTAACACTGTTGTCGTGGATTCTGCAAAGGTATATTTGGGAGCTCATTGAGGGCTATGGTGAAAAAGGAAATATCCTCACATAATAACTAAAGAGAAGCTTTCTGGGAAACTGCATTGCCATGTGTGAATGCAACTCACAGAGTTACACGTTTCTCTTCAGTGATCAGTTTGTTAACACAGTTTTCTGGAAATCTGCAAATAGATACTTCATAGCACAATGAACCTTACGGTGACAAAGGAAATATCCACAGATGAAAACTAGAAAGAAGCTTTCTTAGAAACTTCTTGGTGATGCGTGAATTCAACTCACAGAGTTACACTTCTGTTTTGTGGAGCAGTCCATTAACACTGTCTTTGAGGAATCTGAGAATGGCTTCTTTGGATCGCATTGAGGCCTACGCTGATAAAGGAAATTTCATCCGTTCAAATCGTGAAAGAAGCTTTCTGAGAAACTTCTTTCTGATCTGTGAGTTCATCTCACAGACTTATAACTTAGACTTCAGGAAGCAGTTTGCTAACACACTTCTCGTGGAATCTGTAAAGGGATATTTGGGAGCCCATAGGGGCCCATGGTGAAAAAGGAAATATCCTCATCTAATAACCAGAGAGAAGTTTTCGGAGAGATTCCTTTCTGATGTGAGGCTTCATCACACAGAGTTCCACCATTCCCTTCTTGGAACAGTTTGCTAACACTGTTGTCGTGGATTCTGCAAAGGTATATTTGGGAGCTCATTGAGGGCTATGGTAAAAAGGGAAATATCCTCACATAATAATAAAGGGAAGCTTTCTGAGAAACTGCATTGCCATGTGTGAATGCAACTCACAGAGTTACACGTTTGCCTTCAGTGATCATTTTGTTAACACAGTTTTCTGGAAATCTGCAATTAGATACTTCATAGTTCAATGAACCTTACGGCGACAAAGGAAATATCCACAGATGAAAACTAGAAAGAAACTTTCTTAGAAACTTCTTGGTGATGTGTGAAATCATCTCACAGAGTGACACTTATGTTTCGAGGAGCATTCCATTAACACTGTCTCTGAGGAATCTGAGAAAGGCTTCTTTGGATCGCATTGAGGCCTACGCTGATAAAGGAAATTTCATCCGTTCAAAACGTGAAAGAAGCTTTCTGAGATACGTCTTTCTGATCTGTGAGTTCATCTCACAGACTTATAACTTAGACTTCAGGAAGCAGTTTGCTAACACACTTCTCCTGGAATCTGTAAAGGGATATTTGGGAGCCCATAGGGGCCCATGGTGAAAAAGGAAATATCCTCACCTAATAACTAGAGAGAAGCTTTCTGAGAGATTCCTTTCTGATGTGTGGCTTCATCACACAGAGTTCCACCCTTCCCTTCTTGGAACAGTTTGCTAACACTGTTGTCGTGGATTCTGCAAAGGTATATTTGGGAGCTCATTGAGGGCTATGGTGAAAAAGGAAATATCCTCATATAATAACTAAAGAGAAGCCTCTGAGAAACTGCATTGCCATGTGTGAATGCAACTCACAGAGTTACACGTTTCTCCTCAGTGATCAGTTTGTTAACACAGTTTTCTGGAAATCTGCAATTAGATACTTCATAGCGCAATGAACCTTACGGTGACAAAGGAAATATCCACATACGAAGACTGGAAAGAAGCTTTCTTAGAAACTTCTTGGTGATGTGTGAATTCATCTCACACAGTTACACTTATGTTTCGTGGAGCAGTCCATTAACACTGTCTTTGAGGAATCTGAGAACGGCTTCTTTGGATCGCATTGAGGCCTACGCTGATAAAGGAAATTTCATCCGTTCAAAACGAGAAAGAAGCTTTCTGAGAAACGTCTTTCTGATTTGTGAGTTCATCTCACTGACTTATAACTTAGACTTCAGCAAGCAGTTTGCTAACACTCTTTTCGTGGAATCTGTAAAGTGATATTTGGGAGCCCCTAGGGGCCCATGGTGAAAAAGGAAATATCCTCACCTAATAACTAGAGAGAAGCTTTCTTAGAGATTCCTTTCTGATGCTTGGCTTCACACACAGAGTTCCACCCTTCCCTTCTTGGAACATTTTGCTAACACTGTAGTCGTGGATTCTGCAAAGTATATTTGGGAGCTCATTGAGGGCTATGGTAAAAAAGGAAATATCCTCACATAATAACTAAAGAGAAGCTTTCTGAGAAACTGCATTGCCATGTGTGAATGCAACTCACAGAGTTACACGTTTCTCTTCAGTGATCAGTTTGTTAACACAGTTTTCTGGAAATCTGCAATTAGATACTTCATACCGCAATGAACGTTACGGTGACAAAGGAAATATCCACAGATGAAAACTAGAAAGAAACTTTCTTAGAAACTTCTTGGCGATGTGTGAATTCATCTCACAGAGTGACACTTATGTTTCGTGGAGCAGTCCATTAACACTGTTTGAGGAATCTGAGAACGGCTTTTTTGGATCGCATTGAGGCCTACGCTGATAAAGGAAATTTCATCCGTTCAAAACGAGAAAGAAGCTTTCTGAGAAACGTCTTTCTGATATGTGAGTTCATCTCACAGACTTATAACTTAGACTTCAGGAAGCACTTTGCTAACACTCTTTTCGTGGAATCTGTAAAGCGATATTTGGGAGACCCTAGGGGCCCATGGTGAAAAAGGAAATATCATCACCTAATAACTAGGGAGAAGCTTTCTGAGAGATTCCTTTCTGATGTGTGGCTTCATCACACAGAGTTCCACCCTTCCCTTCTTGGAACAGTTTGCTAACACTGTTGTCGTGGAATCTGCAAAGGTATATTTGGGAGCTCATTGAGAACTATGGTGAAAAAGGAAATATCCTCACATAATAACTAAAGAGAAGTTTTCTGGGAAACTGCATTGCCATGTGTGAATGCAACTCACAAAGTTACACGTTTCTCCTCAGTGATCAGTTTGTTAACACAGTTTTCTGGAAATCTGCATATAGATACTTCATAGCGCAATGTACCTTACGGTGACAAAGGAAATATCCAGAGATGAAAAATAGAAAGAAGCTTTCTTAGAAACTTCTTGGTGATGTGTGAATTCAACCCACAGAGTTACACTTATGTTTCGTGGAGCAGTCCATTAACACTGTCTTTGAGGAATCTGAGAACGGCTTCTTTGGATCGCATTGAGGCCTACACTGATAAAGAAAATTTCATTTATTCAAAACGTGATAGAAGCTTTCTGAGAAACGTCTTTCTGATCTGTGAGTTCATCTCACAGACTTATAACTTAGACTTCAGGAAGCAGTTTGCTAACACACTTCTCGTGGAATCTGTAAACGGATATTGGAGAGCCCATAGGGGTCCATGGTGAAAAAGGAAATATCCTCACCTAATAACTAGAGAGAAGCTTTCTGAGAGATTACATTCTGATGTGTGTCTTCATCACACAGAGTTCCACCCTTCCCTTCTTGGAACAGTTTGCTAACACTGTTGTCGTGGATTCTGCAAAGGTATATTTGGGAGCACATTGAGGGCTATGGGAAAAAAGGAAATATCCTCACAAAATAAATAAAGAGAAGCTTTCTGAGAAACTGCATTGCCATGTGTGAATGCAACTCACAGAGTTACACATTTCTCTTCAGTGATCAGTTTGTTAACACAGTTTTCTGGAAATCTGCATTTAAATACTTCATAGAGCAATGAACCTTACGGTGACAAAGGAAATATCCAGAGATGAAAACTAGAAAGAAGCTTTCTTAGAAACTTCTTGGTGATGTGTGAATTCATCTCACAGAGTTACACTTATATTTCGTGGAGCAGTCCATTAACACTGTCTTTGAGGAATCTGAGAACGGCATCTTTGGATCGCATTGAGGCCTACGCTGATAAAGGAAATTTCATCCGTTCAAAACGTGAAAGAAGCTTTCTGAGAAACTTCTTTCTGATCTGTGAGTTCATCTCACCGACTTATAACTTAGATTTTAGGAAGCACTTTGCTAACACTCTTTTCGTGGAATCTGTAAAGTGATATTTGGGAGTCCCTAGGGGCCCATAGTGAAAAAGGAAATATCCTCACCTAATAACTAGAGAGAAGATTTCTGAGAGATTCCTTTCTGATGTGTGTCTTCATCACACAGAGTTCCACCCTTCCCTTCTTGGAACAGTTTGCTAACACTGTTTTCGTGGATTCTGCAAAGGTATATTTGGGAGCACATTGAGGGCTATGGTAAAAAAGGAAATATCCTCACATAATAACTAAAGAGAAGCTTTCTGAGAAACTGCATTGCCATGTGTGAATGCAACTCACAAAGTTACACGTTTCTCCTCAGTGATAAGTTTGTTATCACAGTTTTCTGGAAATCTGCAAATAGATACTACATAGCGCAATGAACCTTACGGTGACAAAGGAAATATCCACAGATGAAAACTAGAAAGAAGCTTTCTTTGAAACTTCTTGGTGATGTGTGAATTCAACCCACAGAGTTACACTTATGTTTCGTGGAGCAGTCCATTAACACTGTCTTTGAGGAATCTGAGAACGGCTTCTTTGGATCGCATTGAGGCCTACGCTGATAAAGGAAATGTCATCCGTTCAAAACGTGAAAGAAGCTTTCTGAGAAACTTCTTTCTGATCTGTGAGTTCATCTCACCGACTTATAACTTAGACTTCAGGAAGCACTTTGCTAACACTCTTTTCGTGGAATCTGTAAAGTGATATTTGGGAGCCCCTAGGGGCCCATGGTGAAAAAGGAAATATCCTCACCTAATAACTAGAGAGAAGCTTTCTGAGAGATTCCTCTCTGATGTGTGGCTTCATCACACAGAGTTCCACCCTTCCCTTCTTGGAACAGTTTGCTAACACTGTTGTCGTGGCTTCTGCAAAGGTATATTTGGGAGTTCATTGAGGGCTATGGTGAAAAAGGAAATATCCTCCCATAATAACTAAAGAGAAGCTTTCTGGGAAACTGCATTGCCATGTGTGAATGCAACTCACAAAGTTACACGTTTCTCCTCAGGGATCAGTTTCTTAACACAGTTTTCTGGAAATCTGCAATTAGATACTTCATAACGCAATGAACCTTACGGTGACAAAAAAATATCCACAGTTGGAAACTATAAAGAAGCTTTCTTAGAAACTTCTTGGTGATGTGTGAATTCATCTCACAGAGTTACACTTATGTTTCGTGGAGCAGTCCATTAACACTGTCTTTTAGCAATCTGAGAACGGCTTCTTTGGATCGCATTGAGGCCTACGCTGATACAGGAAATTTAATCCGTTCAAAACGTTAAAGAACCTTTCTGAGAAACGACTTTCTGATCTGTGAGTTCATCTCACGGACATATAACTTAGACTTCAGGAAGCAGTTTGCTAACACTCTTTTCGTTGAATCTGTAAAGTGATATTTGGGAGCCCCTAGGGGCCCATGGTGAAAAAGGAAATATCCTCACATAATAACTAGAGAGAAGCTTTCTGAGAGATTCCTTTCTGATGCTTGGCTTCACACACAGAGTTCCACCCTTCCCTTCTTGGAACAGTTTGCTAACACTGTAGTCGTGGATTCTGCAAAGTATATTTGGGTGCTCATTGAGGGCTATGGTAAAAAAGGAAATATCCTCACATAATAACTAAAGAGAAGCTTTCTGAGAAACTGCATTGCCGTGTGTGAATGCAACTCAAAGAGTTACACGTTTCTCTTCAGTGATCAGTTTGTTAACACAGTTTTCGGGAAATCTGCAATTAGATACTTCATAGCGCAATGAACCTTACGGTGACAAAGGAAATATCCACAGAAGAAAACTAGAAAGAAACTTTCTTAGAAACTTCTTGGTGATGTGTGAATTCATCTCACAGAGTGACACTTATGTTTCGTGGAGCAGTCCATTAACACTGTTTGAGGAATCTGAGAACGGCTTCTTTGGATCGCCTTGAGGCCTACGCTGATAAAGGAAATTTCATCCGTTCAAAACGAGAAAGAAGCTTTCTGAGAAACGTCTTTCTGATATGTGAGTTCATCTCACAGACTTATAACTTAGACTTCAGGAAGCACTTTGCTAACACTCTTTTCGTGGAATCTGTAAAGTGATATTTGGGAGACCCTAGGGGCCCATGGTGAAAAAGGAAATATCATCACCTAATAACTAGGGAGAAGCTTTCTGAGAGATTCCTTTCTGATGTGTGGCTTCATCACACAGAGTTCCACCCTTCCCTTCTTGGAACAGTTTGCTAACACTGTTGTCGTGGATTCTGCAAAGGTATATTTGGGAGCTCATTGAGGGCTATGGTGAAAAAGGATATATCCTCACATAATAACTAAAGAGAAGTTTTCTGGGAAACTGCATTGCCATGTGTGAATGCAACTCACAAAGTTACACGTTTCTCCTCAGTGATCAGTTTGTTAACACAGTTTTCTGGAAATCTGCAAATAGATACTTCATAGCGCAATGTACCTTACGGTGACAAAGGAAATATCCAGAGATGAAAAATAGAAAGAAGCTTTCTTAGAAACTTCTTGGTGATGTGTGACTTCAAACCACAGAGTTACACTTATGTTTCGTGGAGCAGTCCATTAACACTGTCTTTGAGGAATCTGAGTACGGCTTCTTTGGATCGCATTGAGGCCTACACTGATAAAGAAAATTTCATTTATTCAAAACGTGATAGAAGCTTTCTGAGAAACGTCTTTCTGATCTGTGAGTTCATCTCACAGACTTATAACTTAGACTTCAGGAAGCAGTTTGCTAACACACTTCTCGTGGAATCTGTAAACGGATATTTGGGAGCCCATAGGGGCCCATGGTGAAAAAGGAAATATCCTCACCTAATAACTAGAGAGAAGCTTTCTGAGAGATTCCTTTCTGATGTGTGTCTTCATCACACAGAGTTCCACCCTTCCCTTCTTGGAACAGTTTGCTAACACTGTTGTCGTGGATTCTGCAAAGGTATGTTTGGGAGCACATTGAGGGCTATGGGAAAAAAGGAATTATCCTCACATAATAAATAAAGAGAAGCTTTCTGAGAAACTGCATTGCCATGTGTGAATGCAACTCACAGAGTTACACATTTCTCTTCAGTGATCAGTTTGTTAACACAGATTTCTGGAAATCTGCAATTAAATACTTCATAGAGCAATGAACCTTACGGTGACAAAGGAAATATCCAGAGATGAAAACTAGAAAGAAGCTTTCTTAGAAACTTCTTGGTGATGTGTGAATTCATCTCACAGAGTTACACTTATGTTTCCTGGAGCAGTCCATTAACACTGTCTTTGAGGAATCTGAGAACGGCATCTTTGGATCGCATTGAGGCCTACGCTGATAAAGGAAATTTCATCCGTTCAAAACGTGAAAGAAGCTTTCTGATAAACTTCTTTCTGATCTGTGAGTTCATCTCACCGACTTATAACTTAGACTTTAGGAAGCACTTTGCTAACACTCTTTTCGTGGAATCTGTAAAGTGATATTTGGGAGCCCCTAGGGGCCCATGGTGAAAAAGGAAATATCCTCACCTAATAACTAGGGAGAAGATTTCTGAGAGATTCCTTTCTGATGTGTGTCTTCATCACACAGAGTTCCACCCTTCCCTTCTTGGAACAGTTTGCTAACACTGTAGTCGAGGATTCTGCAAAGGTATATTTGGGAGCACATTGAGGGCTATGGTAAAAAAGGAAATATCCTCACATAATAACTAAAGAGAAGCTTTCTGAGAAACTGCATTGCCATGTGTGAATGCAACTCACAAAGTTACACGTTTCTCCTCAGTGATAAGTTTGTTATCACAGTTTTCTGGAAATCTGCAAATAGATACTACATAGCGCAATGAACCTTACGGTGACAAAGGAAATATCCACAGATGAAAACTAGAAAGAAGCTTTCTTTGAAACTTCCTGGTGATGTGTGAATTCAACCCACAGAGTTACACTTATGTTTCGTGGAGCAGTCCATTAACACTGTCTTTGAGGAATCTGAGAACGGCTTCTTTGGATCACATTGAGGCCTACGCTGATAAAGGAAATGTCATCCGTTCAAAACGTGAAAGAAGCTTTCTGAGAAACTTCTTTCTGATCTGTGAGTTCATCTCATCGACTTACAACTTAGACTTCAGGAAGCACTTTGCTAACACTCTTTTCGTGGAATCTGTAAAGTGATATTTGGGAGCCCCTAGGGGCCCATGGTGAAAAAGGAAATATCCTCACCTAATAACTAGAGAGAAGCTTTCTGAGAGATTCCTTTCTGATGTGTGGCTTCATCACACAGAGTTCCACCCTTCCCTTCTTGGAACAGTTTGCTAACACTGTTGTCGTGGCTTCTGCAAAGGTATATTTGGGAGTTCATTGAGGGCTATGGTGAAAAAGGAAATATCCTCCCATAATAACTAAAGAGAAGCTTTCTGGGAAACTGCATTGCCATGTGTGAATGCAACTCACAAAGTTACACGTTTCTCCTCAGTGATCAGTTTCTTAACACAGTTTTCTGGAAATCTGCAATTAGATACTTCATAACGCAATGAACCTTACGGTGACAAAAACATATCCACAGTTGGAAACTATAAAGAAGCTTTCTTAGAAACTTCTTGGTGATGTGTGAATTCATCTCACAGAGTTACACTTATGTTTCGTGGAGCAGTCCATTAACACTGTCTTTGAGGAATCTGAGAACGGCTTCTTTGGATCGCATTGAGGTCTACGCTGATAAAGGAAATTTCATTCGTTCAAAACGTTAAAGAAGCTTTCTGAGAAAATCTTTCTCATATGTGAGTTCATCTCTCAGACTTATAACTTAGACTTCAGGAAGCAGTTTGCTAACACTCTTTTCGTGGAATCTGTAAAGTGATATTTGGGAGCCCATAGGGGCCCATGGTGAAAAAGGAAATATCCTCACCTAATAACTGGAGAGAAGCTTTCTGAGAGATTCCATTCTGATGTTTGGCTTCATCACACAGAGTTCCTCCCTTCCCTTCTTGGAACAGTTTGCTAACACTGTAGTCGTGGATTCTGCAAAGGTATATTTGGGAGCTCATTGAGGGCTACTTTAAAAAAGGAAATATCCTCACATAATAACTAAAGAGAAGCTTTCTGAGAAACTGCATTGCCATGTGTGAATTCAACTCACAGAGTTACACTTTTTTCTTCAGTGATCAGTTTGTTAACACAGTTTTCTCGAAATCTGCAATTAAATACTTCATAGAGCAATGAACCTTACGGTGACAAAGGAATTATCCAGAGATGAAAAATAGAAGGAAGCTTTCTGAGAAACTTCTTGGTGATGTGTGAATTCATCTCACAGAGTTACCCTTATGTGTCGTGGAGCAGTCCATTAACACTGTCTTTGAGGAATCTGAGAACGGTATGTTTGGATCGCATTGAGGCCTACGCTGATAAAGGAAATTTCATCCGTTCAAAACGTGAAAGAAGATTTCTGAGAAACTTCTTTCTGATCTGTGAGTTCATGTCACCGACTTGTAACTTAGGCTTCAAGAAGCAGTTTGCTAACACTCTTGTCGTGGAATCTGTAAAGTGATATTTGGGAGCCACTAGGGGCCCATGTGCAAAAAGGAAATATCCTCATCTAATAACTAGAGAGAAGCTTTCTGAGAGATTCCTTTCTGATGTGTGGCTTCATCACACAGAGTTACACCCTTCCCTTCTTTTAACATTTTCCTAACACTGTAGTCGTGGATTCTGCAAATGTATATTTGGGAGCTCATTGAGGGCTATGGTAAAAAAGGAAATATCCTCACACAATAACTAAAGACAAGCTTTCTGAGAAACTGCATTGCCATGTGTGAATGCAACTCACAGAGTTACACGTTTCTCTTCAGTGATAAGTTTGTTAACACAGTTTTCTGGAAATCTGCAATTAGATACTTCATAGCGCAATGAACCTTACGGTGACAAAGGAAATATCCACAGATGAAAACTAGAAAGAACCTTTCTTAGAAACTTCTTGGTGATGTGTGAATTCATCTCACAGAGTTACACTTATGTTTCATGAGTAGTCCATTAACACTGTCTTTGAGCAATCTGAGAACGGCTTCTTTGGATCGCATTGAGGGTTACGCTGATACAGGAAATTTAATCCGTTCAAAACGTGAAAGAACCTTTCTGAGAAACGACATTCTGATCTGTGAGTTCATCTCACGGACATATAACTTAGACTTCAGGAAGCAGTTTGCTAACACTCTTTTCGTTGAATCTGTAAAGTGATATTTGGGAGCCCCTAGGGGCCCATGGTGAAAAAGGAAATATCCTCACATAATAACTAGAGAGAAGCTTTCTGAGAGATTCCTTTCTGATGCTTGGCTTCACACACAGAGTTCCACCCTTCCCTTCTTGGAACAGTTTGCTAACACTGTAGTCGTGGATTCTGCAAAGTATATTTGGGTAGCTCATTGAGGGCTATGGTAAAAAGGAAATATCCTCACATAATAACTAAAGAGAAGCTTTCTGAGAAACTGCATTGCCGTGTGTGAATGCAACTCACAGAGTTACACGTTTCTCTTCAGTGATCAGTTTGTTAACACAGTTTTCAGGAAATCTGCAATTAGATACTTCATAGCGCAATGAACCTTACGGTGACAAAGGAAATATCCACAGAATGAAAACTAGAAAGAAACTTTCTTAGAAACTTCTTGGTGATGTGTGAATTCATCTCACAGAGTGACACTTATGTTTCGTGGAGCAGTCCATTAACACTGTCTTGAGGAATCTGAGAACGGCTTCTTTGGATCGCATTGAGGCCTACGCTGATAAAGGAAATTTCATCCGTTCAAAACGAGAAAGAAGCTTTCTGAGAAACGTCTTTGTGATCTGTGAGTTCATCTCACAGACTTATAACTTAGACTTCAGGAAGCAGTTTGCTAACACTCTTTTCGTGGAGTCTGTAAAGTGATATTTGGGAGCCCCTAGGGGCCCATGGTGAAAAAGGAAATATCATCACCTAATAACTAGAGAGAAGCTTTCTGAGAGATTCCTTTCTGATGTGTGGCTTCAGCACACAGAGTTCCACCCTTCCCTTCTTGGAACAGTTTGCTGACACTGTTGTCGTGGATTCTGCAAAGGTATATTTGGGAGCTCATTGAGGGCTATGGTGAAAAAGGAAATATCCTCACATAATAACTAAAGAGAAGCTTTCTGAGAAACTGCATTGCCATGTGTGAATGCAACTCACAAAGTTACACGTGTCTCCTCAGTGATCAGTTTGTTATCACAGTTTTCTGGAAATCTGCAAATAGATACTTCATAGCGCAATGAACCTTACGGTGACAAAGGAAATATCCACAGATGAAAACTAGAAAGAAGCTTTCTTTGAAACTTCTTGGTGATGTGTGAATTCAACCCACAGAGTTACACTTATGTTTCGTGGAGCAGTCCATTAACACTGTCTTTGAGGAATCTGAGAACGGCTTCTTTGGATCGCATTGAGGCCTACACTGATAAAGGAAGTTTCATCCGTTCAAAACGTGAAAGAAGCTTTCTGAGAAACGTCTTTCTGATCTGTGAGTTCATCTCACAGACTTATAACTTAGACTTCAGGAAGCAGTTTGCTAACACACTTCTCGTGGAATCTGTCAACGGATATTTCGGAGCCCATAAGGGCCCATGGTGAAAAAGGAAATATCCTCACCTAATAACTAGAGAGAAGCTTTCTGAGAGATTACTTTCTGATGTGTGTCTTCATCACACAGAGTTCCACCCTTCCCTTCTTGGAACAGTTTGCTAACACTGTTGTCGTGGATTCTGCAAAGGTATATTTGGGAGCACATTGAGGGCTATGGTAAAAAAGGAAATATCCTCACATAATAAATAAAGAGAAGCTTTCTGAGAAACTGCATTGCCATGTGTGAATGCAACTCACAAAGTTACACGTTTCTCCTCAGGGATCAGTTTGTTATCACAGTTTTCTGGAAATCTGCAAATAGATACTTCATAGCGCAATGAACCTTACGGTGACAAAGGAAATATCCACAGATGAAAACTAGAAAGAACCTTTCTTAGAAACTTCTTGGTGATGTGTGAATTCATCTCACAGAGTTACACTTATGTTTCGTGGAGCAGTCCATTAACACTGTCTTTGAGGAATGTGAGAACGGCTTCTTTGGATCGCATTGAGGCCTACACTGATAAAGAAAATTTCATTTATTCAAAACGTGATAGAAGCTTTCTGAGAAACGTCTTTCTGATCTGTGAGTTCATCTCACAGACTTATAACTTAGACTTCAGGAAGCAGTTTGCTAACACTCTTTTCGTGGAATCTGTAAAGTGATATTTGGGAGCCCATAGGGGCCCATGGTGAAAAAGGAAATATCCTCACCTAATAACTAGAGAGAAGCTTTCTGAGAGATTCCTTTCTGATGTGTGGCTTCATCACACAGAGTTTCACCCTTCCCTTCTTGGAACAGTTTGCTAACACTGTTGTCGTGGATTCTGCAAAGGTATATTTGGGAGCTCATTGAGGGCTATGGTGAAAAAGGAAATATCCTCACATAATAACTAAAGAGAAGCTTTCTGGGAAACTGCATTGCCATGTGTGAATGCAACTCACAAAGTTACACGTTTCTCCTCAGTGATCAGTTTGTTAACACAGTTTTCTGGAAATCTGCAAATAGATACTTCATAGCGCAATGTACCTTACGGTGACAAAGGAAATATCCAGAGATGAAAAATAGAAAGAAGCTTTCTTAGAAACTTCTTGGTGATGTGTGAATTCAACCCACAGAGTTACACTTATGTTTCGTGGAGCAGTCCATTAACACTGTCTTTGAGGAATGTGAGAACGGCTTCTTTGGATCGCATTGAGGCCTACACTGATAAAGAAAATTTCATTTATTCAAAACGTGATAGAAGCTTTCTGAGAAACGTCTTTCTGATCTGTGAGTTCATCTCACAGACTTATAACTTAGACTTCAGGAAGCAGTTTGCTAACACACTTCTCGTGGAATCTGTAAACGGATATTTGGGAGCCCATAGGGGCCCATGGTGAAAAAGGAAATATCCTCACCTAATAACTAGAGAGAAGCTTTCTGAGAGATTACTTTCTGATGTGTGTCTTCATCACACAGAGTTCCACCCTTCCCTTCTTGGAACAGTTTGCTAACACTGTTGTCGTGGATTCTGCAAAGGTATATTTGGGAGCACATTGAGGGCTATGGTAAAAAAGGAAATATCCTCACATAATAACTAAAGAGAAGCTTTCTGAGAAACTGCATTGCCATGTGTGAATGCAACTCACAAAGTTACACGTTTCTCCTCAGGGATCAGTTTGTTATCACAGTTTTCTGGAAATCTGCAAATAGATACTTCATAGCGCAATGAAACTTACGGTGACAAAGGAAATATCCACAGATGAAAACTAGAAAGAAGCTTTCTTAGAAACTTCTTGGTGATGTGTGAATTCAACCCACAGAGTTACACTTATGTTTCGTGGAGCAGTCCATTAACACTGTCTTTGAGGAATCTGAGAACGGCTTCTTTGGATCGCATTGAGGCCTACACTGATGAAGGAAATTTCATCCGTTCAAAACGTGAAAGAAGCTTTCTGAGAAACTTCTTTCTGATCTGTGAGTTCATCTCACCGACTTATAACTTAGACTTCAGGAAGCACTTCGCTAACACTCTTTTCGTGGAATCTGTATAGTGATATTTGGGAGCCCCTAGGGCCCCATGGTGAAAAAGGAAATATCCTCACCTAATAACTAGAGAGAAGCTTTCTGAGAGATTACTTTCTCATGTGTGGCTTCATCACACAGAGTTCCACCCTTCCCTTCTTGGAACAGTTTGCTAACACTGTTGTCGTGGATTCTGCAAAGGTATATTTGGGAGCACATTGAGGGCTATGGTAAAAAAGGAAATATCCTCACATAATAACTAAAGAGAAGCTTTCTGAGAAACTGCATTGCCATGTGTGAATGCAACTCACAAAGTTACACGTTTCTCCTCAGGGATCAGTTTGTTATCACAGTTTTCTGGAAATCTGCAAATAGATACTTCATAGCGCAATGAACCTTATGGTGACAAAGGAAATATCCACAGATGAAAACTAGAAAGAAGCTTTCTTTGAAACTTCTTGGTGATGTGTGAATTCAACCCACAGAGTTACACTTATGTTTCGTGGAGCAGTCCATTTACACTGTCTTTGAGGAATCTGAGAACGGCATCTTTGGATCGCATAGAGGCCAACGCTGATAAAGGAAATTTCATCCGTTCAAAACGAGAAAGAAGCTTTCTGAGAAACTTCTTTCTGATATGTGATTTAATCTCACCGACTTATAAATTAGACTTCAGGAAGCACTTTGCTAACACTCTTTTCGTGGAATCTGTAAAGTGATACTTGGGAGCCCCTAGGGGCCCATGGTGAAAAAGGAAATATCCTCACCTAATAACTAGAGAGAAGCTTTCTGAGAGATTACTTTCTCATGTGTGGCTTCATCACACAGAGTTCCACCCTTCCCTTCTTGGAACAGTTTGCTAACACTGTTGTCGTGGATTCTGCAAAGGCATATTTGGGAGCTCATTGAGGGCTATGGTGAAAAAGGAAATATCCTCACATAATAACTAAAGAGAAGCTTTCTGGGAAACTGCATTGCCATGTGTGAATGCAACTCAAAAAGTTACACGTTTCTCCTCAGTGATCAGTTTGTTAACACAGTTTTCTGGAAATCTGCAAATAGATACTTCATAGCGCAATGAAACTTACGGTGACAAAGGAAATATCCACAGATGAAAACTAGAAAGAAGCTTTCTTAGAAACTTCTTGGTGATGTGTGAATTCAACCCACAGAGTTACACTTATGTTTCGTGGAGCAGTCCATTAACACTGTCTTTGAGGAATCTGAGAACGGCTTCTTTGGATCGCATTGAGGCCTACACTGATGAAGGAAATTTCATCCGTTCAAAACGTGAAAGAAGCTTTCTGAGAAACGTCTTTCTGATCTGTGAGTTCATCTCACAAACTTATAACTTAGACTTCAGGAAGCAGTGTGCAAACACACTTCTCGTGGAATCTGTAAACGGATATTTGGGAGCCCATAGGGGCCCATGGTGAAAAAGGAAATGTCCTCACCTAATAACAAGAGAGAAGGTTTCTGAGAGATTCCTTTCTGATGTGTGGCTTCATCACACAGAGTTCCACACTTCCCTTCTTGGAACAGTTTGCTAACACTGTTGTCGTGGATTCTGCAAAGGCATATTTGGGAGCTCATTGAGGGCTATGGTGAAAAAGGAAATATCCTCACATAATAACTAAAGAGAAGCTTTCTGAGAAACTACATTGCCGTGTGTGAATGCAACTCTCAGAGTTACACGTTTCTCCTCAGTGATCTGTTTGTTAACACAGTTTTCTGGAAATCTGCAATTAGATACTTCATAGCGCAATGATCCTTACGGTGACAAAGGAAATATCCACATATGAAGACTAGAAAGAAGCTTTCTTAGAAACTTCTTGGTGAGGTGTGAATACATCTCACAGAGTTACACTTATGTTTCGTGGAGCAGTCCATTAACACTGTCTTTGAGGACTCTGAGAACGGCTTATTTGGATCGCATTGAGGCCTACGCTGATAAAGGAAATTTCATCCGTTCAAAACGTGAAAGAACCATTGTGATAAACTTCTTCCTGATCTGTGAGTTCATCCCAAAGAGTTATACCTTAGACGTCAGGAATCAGTTTGCTAACACTCTTTTCGTGGAATCTGGAAAGTGATATTTGGGAGCCCATAGGGGCCCATGGTGAAAAAGGAAATATCCTCACCTAATAACTAGAGAGAAGCTTTCTGAGAGATTACTTTCTCATGTGTGGCTTCATCACACAGAGTTCCACCCTTCCCTTCTTGGAACAGTTTGCTAACACTGTTGTCGTGGATTCTGCAAAGGCATATTTGGGAGCTCATTGAGGGCTATGGTGAAAAAGGAAATATCCTCACATAATAACTAAAGAGAAGCTTTCTGAGAAACTGCATTGCCGTGTGTGAATGCAACTCATAGAGTTACACGTTTCTCCTCAGTGATCAGTTTGTTAACACAGTTTTCTCGAAATCTGCAATTAAATACTTTATAGAGCAATGAACCATACCGTGACAAAGGAAATATCCAGAGATGAAAAATAGAAAGAAGCTTTCTTAGAAACTTCTTGGTGATGTGTGAATTCATCTCACAGAGTTACAGTTATGTTTCGTGGAGCAGTGCATTAACACTGTCTTTGAGGAATCTGAGAACGGCATCTTTGGATCGCATAGAGGCCAACGCTGATAAAGGAAATATCATCCGTTCAAAACGAGAAAGAAGCTTTCTGAGAAACTTCTTTCTGATCTGTGAGTTCATCTCACCGACTTATAACTTAGACTTCAGGAAGCACTTTGCTAACACTCTTTTCGTGGAATCTGTAAAGTGATACTTGGGAGCCCCTAGGGGCCCATGGTGAAAAAGGAAATAACCTCACCTAATAACTAGAGAGAAGCTTTCTGAGAGATTCCTTTCTGGTGTGTGGCTTCATCACACAGAGTTCCACCCTTCCCTTCTTGGAACAGTTTGCTAACACTGTTGTCGTGGATTCTGCAAAGGTATATTTGGGAGCTCATTGAGGGCTATGGTGAAAAAGGAAATATCCTCACATAATAACTAAAGAGAAGCTTTCTGGGAAACTGCATTGCCATGTGTGAATGCAACTCACAAAGTTACACGTTTCTCCTCAGTGATCAGTTTGTTAACACAGTTTTCTGGAAATCTGCAAATAGATACTTCATAGCGCAATGAAACTTATGGTGACAAAGGAAATATCCACAGATGAAAACTAGAAAGAAGCTTTCTTAGAAACTTCTTGGTGATGTGTGAATTCAACCCACAGAGTTACACTTATGTTTCGTGGAGCAGTCCATTAACACTGTCTTTGAGGAATGTGAGAACGGCTTCTTTGGATCGCATTGAGGCCTACACTGATGAAGGAAATTTCATCCGTTCAAAACGTGAAGGAAGCATTCTGAGAAACGTCTTTCTGATCTGTGAGTTCATCTCACAGACTTATAACTTAGACTTCAGGAAGCAGTGTGCAAACACACTTCTCGTGGAATCTGTAAACGGATATTTGGGAGCCCATAGGGGCCCATGGTGAAAAAGGAAATGTCCTCACCTAATAACTAGAAAGAAGCTTTCTGAGAGATTCCTTTCTGATTTGTGGCTTCATCACACAGAGTTCCACCCTTCCCTTCTTGGAACAGTTTGCTAACACTGTTGTCGTGGATTCTGCAAAGGCATATTTGGGAGCTATTTGAGGGCTATGGTGAAAAAGGAAATATCCTCACATAATAACTAAAGAGAAGCTTTCTGAGAAACTGCATTGCCGTGTGTGAATGCAACTCACAGAGTTACACGTTTCTCCTCAGTGATCAGTTTGTTAACACAGTTTTCTGGAAATCTGCAATTAGATACGTCATAGCGCAATGAACCTTACGGTGACAAAGGAAATATCCACATATGAAGACTAGAAAGAAGCTTTCTTAGAAACTTCTTGGTGATGTGTGAATACATCTCACAGAGTTACACTTATGTTTCGTGGAGCAGTCCATTAACACTGTCTTTGAGGACTCTGAGAACAGCTTCTTAGGATCGCATTGAGGCCTACGCTGATAAAGGAAATTTCATCCGTTCAAAACGTGAAAGAACCATTGTGATAAACTTCTTCCTGATCTGTGAGTTCATCCCAAAGAGTTATACCTTAGACGTCAGGAATCAGTTTGCTAACACTCTTTTCGTGGAATCTGGAAAGTGATATTTGGGAGGCCCTAGGGGCCCATGGTGAAAAAGGAAATATCCTCACCTAATAACTAGAGAAGCTTTCTGAGAGATTCCTTTCTGATGTGTGGCTTCATCACACAGAGTTCCACCCTTCCCATCTTGGAACAGTTTCCTAACACTGTTGTCGTGGATTCTGTAAAGGTATATTTGGGAGTTCATTGAGGGCTATGGTGAAAAAGGAAATATCCTCACATAATAACTAAAGAGAAGCTTTCTGAGAAACTGCATTGCCATGTGTGAATGCAACTCACAGAGTTACACGTTTCTCTTCAGTGATCAGTTTGTTACAAAGTTTTCTGGAACCCTGCATTTAGATACTTCACAGCGCAATGAACCTTACGATGACAAAGGAAATATCCACAGAAGAACACTAGACTGAAGCTGTCTTAAGAACTTCTTGGTGATGTATGAATTCATCTCACAGAGTTACACTTATGTTTCGTGGAGCAGTCCATTAACACTGTCTTTGAGGAGTCTGAGAACGGATTCTTTGGATCACATTGAGGCCTATGCTGATAAAGGAAATTTCATCCGTTCAAAACGTGAAGGGAGCTTTGTGATAAACTTCTTTCTGATCTGTGAGTTCATCTCACAGACTTATAACTTAGACTTCAGGAAGCAGTTGCTAACACTCTTTTCGTGGAATATGTAAAGTGATATATGGGAGCCCATAGGGGCCCATTGTGAAAAAGGAATTATCCTCACAAAATAACTAGAGAGAAGCTTTCTGAGAGATTCCTTTCTGATCTGTGGCTTCATCACACAGAGTTCCACCCTTCCCTTCTTAGAACCGTTTGATAACACTGTTGTCGTGGATTCTGCAAAGGTATATTTGTGAGCTCATTGAGTGCTATGGTGTAAAAGGAAATATCCTCACATAATAACTAAAGAGAAGCTTTCTGAGAAACTGCATTGCCATGTGTGAATGCAACTCAGAGTTACACGTTTCTCCTCAGTGATCAGTTTGTTACAAAGTTTTCTGGAAACCTGCATTTAAATACTTCATAGCGCAATGAACCTTACGGTGACAAAGGAAATATCCACAGATGAAAACTAGAATGAAGCTGTCTTAGAAACTTCTTGGTGATGTATGAATTCATCTCACAGAGTTACACTTATGTTTCGTGGAGCAGTCCATTAACACTGTCTTTGAGGAGTCTGAGAACGGCTTCTTTGGATCGCATTGAGGCCTATGCTGATAAAGGAAATTTCATCCGTTCAAAACGTAAAGGAAGCTTTGTGATAAACTTCTTTCTGATCTGTGAGTTCATCTCACAAACTTATAACTTAGAATTCAGGAAACAGTTTGCTAACACTCTTTTTGTGGAATATGTAAAGTGATATTTGGGAGCCCATAGGGGCCCATGGTGAAAAAGGACATATCCTCACAAAATAACTAGAGAGAAGCTTTCTGAGAGATTCCTTTCTGATCTGTGGCATCATCACAGAGAGTTCCACCCTTCCCTTCTTAGAACCGTTTGCTAACACTGTTGTCGTTGATTCTGCAAAGGTATATTTGGGAGCTCATTGAGGGCTATGGTGAAAAAGGAAATATACTCACATAATAACTAAAGAGAAGCTTTCTGAGAAACTGCATTGCCATGTATGAATGCAACTCACAGAGTTACACGTTTCTCTTCAGTGATCAGTGGGTTACACAGTTTTCTAGAAACCTGCATTTAGATACTTCATAGCGCAATGAACCTTACGGTGACAAAGGAAATATCCACAGATGAAAACTAGAAAGAAGCTATCTTAGAAACTTCCTGGTGATGTGTGAATTCATCTCACAGAGTTACACTTATGTTTCGTGGAGCAGTCCATTAACACTGTCTTTGAGGAATCTGAGAACGGCTTCTTTGGAACGCTTTGAGGCCTACGCTGATAAAGGAAATTTCATCCGTTCAAAACGTGAAAGAAACTTTCTGAGAAACGTCTTTCTATTCTGTGAGTTCATCTCACAGACTTATAACTTAGACTTCAGGAAGCAGTTTGCTAACACTCTTTTCGTGGAATCTGTAAAGTGATATGTGTTAGCCCATATTGGCCCATGGTGAAAAAGGAAATATCCTCACCTAATAACTAGAGAGAAGCTTTCTGAGAGATTCCTTTCGGATGTGTGGCTTCATTACACAGAGTTCTACCCATCCCTTCTTGGAACAGTTTGCTGACACTGTTGTCGTGGATACTTCAAAGGTATATTTGGGAGCTCATTGAGTGCTATGGTAAAAAAGGAAATATCCTCACATAATAACTAAAGAGAAGCTTTCTGAGAAACTGCATTACCATGTGTGAATACAACTCACAGAGTTACACGTTTCTCCTCAGTGATCAGTTTGTTAACACAGTTTTCTGGAAATCTGCAAATAGATACTTCATAGCGCAATGAACCTTACGGTGACAAAGGAAATATCCACAGAGGAAAACAAGAAAGAAGTTTCTTAGAAACTTCTTGGTGATGTGTGAATTCATCTCACAAGGTTACACTTATGTTTCGTGGAGCAGTCAATTAACACTGTCTTTGAGGAATCTGAGAATGGCTTCTTTGGATCGCATTGAGGCCTAAGCTGATAAAGGAAATTTCTTCCGTTCAAAATGTGAAAGAAGATTTCTGTGAAACGTCTTTCTGATCTGTGAGTTCATCTCACAAACTTATAACTTAGACTTCAGGAAGCAGTTTGCTAACACTCTCTTCGTGGAATCGGTAAAGTAATATTTGGGAGCCCATAGGAGCCCATGGTGAAAAAGGAAATATCCTCTCAAAATAACTAGAGAGAAGCTTTGTGAGAGATTCCTTTCTGATCTGTGGCTTCATCACACAGAGTTCCACCGTTCCCTTCTTAGAACCTTTTGCTAACACTGTTGTCGTGGAATCTGCAAAGGTATATTTGGGAGCTCATTGAGGGCTATGGTGAAAAAGGAAATATCCTCACATAATAACTAAAGAGAAGCTTTCTGAGAAACTGCATTGCCATGTGTGAATGCAACCCACAGAGTTACACGTTTCTCTTCAGTGATCAGTTTGTTACACAGTTTTCTGGAAACCTGCATTTAGATACTTCATAGTGCAATGAACCTTACGGTGACAAAGGAAATATCCACAGATGAAAACTAGACTGAAGCTGTCTTAGAAACTTCTTGGTGATGTGTGAATTCATCTCACAGAGTTACACTTATATTTCGTGGAGCAGTCCATTAACACTGTCTTTGAGGAGTCTTAGAACGGCTTCTTAGGATCGCATTGAGGCCTATGCTGATAAAGGAGATTTCATCTGTTCAAAACGTGAAGGAAGCTTTGTGATAAACTTCTTTCTGATCTGTGACTTCATCTCACAGACTTATAACTTAGACTTCAGGAAGCAGTTTGCTAACACTCTTTTCGTGGAATCTGTAAAGTGATATTACTGAGCCCATAGGGGCCCATGGTGAAAAAGGAAATATCCTCACAAAATAACTAGAGAGAAGCTTTCTGAGAGATTCCTTTCTGATCTGTGGCTTCATCACACAGAGTTCCACCCTTCCCTTCTTAGAACCGTTTGCTACCACTGTTGTCGTGGATTCTGCAAAGGTGTATTCGGGAACTCATTGAGGGCTATGGTGAAAAAGGAAATATCCTCACATAATAAATAAAGAGAAGCTTTCTGAGAAACTGCATTGCCATGTGTGAATGCAACTCACAGAGTTACACGTTTCTCTTCAGTGATCAGTTTGTTACACAGTTTTCTGGAAACCTGCATTTACATATTTCATTGCGCAATGAACCTTACGGTGACAAAGGAAATATCCACAGATGAAAACTAGAAAGAAGCTTACTTAGAAACTTCCTGGTGATGTGTGAATTCATCTCACAGAGCTACACTTATGTTTCGTGGAGCAGTCCAATAACACTGTCTTTGAGGAATCTGAGAATGGCTTCTTTGGATCGCATTGATGCTTACGCTGATAAAGGAAATTTCATCTGTTCAAAACGTGAAAGAAGCTTTCTGAGAAACGTCTTTCTGATCTGTGAGTTGATCTCACAGACTTTTAACTTAGACTTCAGGAAGCAGTTTGCTAACACTCTTTTCGTGGAATCTGTAAAGTGATATTTGGGAGCCCATAGGGGCCCATTGTGATAAAGGAAATATCCTCACATAATAACTAGAGAGAACCTTTCTGAGAGATTCCTTTCTGATGTGTGGCCTCATCATACAGAGTTTCACCCTTAACTTCTTGGAACAGTTTGCTAACACTGTTGTCGTGGATTCTGCAAAGGTATATTTGGGAGCTCATTGAGGGCAAGGGTGAAAAAGGAAATATACTCACATAATAATTAAAGAGAAGCTTTCTGAGAAACTGCATTGCCATGTGTGAATGCAACTCAAGAGTTTCACGTTTCTCCTCAGTGATCAGTTTGTTAACCCTGTTTTCTGGAAATCTGCAATTAGATACTTCATAGCGCAATGAACATTACGGTGACAAAGGTAATATCCACAGATGAAAACTAGAAAGAAGCTTTCTTAGAGACTTCTTGGTGTTGTGTGAATTCATCTCACAGAGTTACACTTATATTTCGTGGAACAGTCCATTAACACTGTCTTTGACGAATCTGAGAACAGCTTCTTTGGATCGCATTGAGGCCTACGCTGATAAAGGAAATTTCATCCGTTCAAAATGTGAAAGAAGCTTTCTGAGAAACGTCTTTCTGATCTGTGAGTTCATCTCACAGACTTTTAACTTAGACTTTAGGAAGCAGTTTGCTAACACTATTTTCGTGGAACCTGTAAAGTGATATTTGGGAGCCCATAGGGGCCCAAGTTGAAAAAGGAAATGTCCTCACCTAATAACTAGAGAGAAGCTTTCTGAGAGATTCCTTTCTGATGTGTGGCTTCATCACACAGAGTTCCACCCTTCCCTGCTTGGAACAGTTTGCTAACACTGTTGTCGTGGATTCTGCAAAGGTATATTTGGGAGCTCATTGAGGGCTATGGTGAAAAAGGAAATATCCTCACAGAATAACTAAAGAGAAGCTTTCTGAGAAACTGAGTTGCCATGTGTGAATGCAATTCACAGAGTTACACGTTTCTCCTCAGTGATCAGTTTGCTAACACAGTTTTCTTGAAATCTGCAATTAGATACTTCATAGCGCAATGAACTATACGGTGACAAAGGAAATATCCACAGAGGAAAACTAGATAGAAGCTTTCTTAGAAAGTTCTTGGTGATGTGTGAATTCATCTCACAGAGTTACACTTATTTTTCGTGGAGCAGTCCATTAACACTGTCTTTGAGGAATCTGAGAACGGCTTCTTTGGATCGCATTGAGGCCTTCCCTGATAAAGGAAATTTCATCCGTCCAAAACGTGAAAGAAGCTTTCTGAGAAACGTCTTTCTGATCGGTGAGTTCATGTCACAGACTTATAACTTAGAATTCAGGAAGCAGTTTGCTAACACTCTTTTCGTGGAATCTGTAAAGTGATATTTGGGAGCCCATAGGGGCCCATGGTGAAAAAGGATATATCCTCACCTAATAACTAGAGAGAAGTTTTCTGCGAGATTCCTTTCTGATGTGTGGCTTCATCACATAGAGTTCCACCCTTCCCTTCTTGGAACAGTTTGCTAACACTGTTGTCGTGGATTCTGCAAAGGTATATTTGGGAGCTCATTGAGGGCTATGGTGAAAACGAAATATCCTCACATAATAACTAAAGAGAAGCTTTCTGAGAAACTGTATTTCCATGTGTGAATGCAACTCACAGAGTTACACGTTTCCCTTCAGGGCTATGGTGGAAAAGGAAACATCCTCAGATGAAAACTTGAAAGAAGCCTTCTGAGAAACTGCATTGCGATGAGTGAATGCAACTCACAGAGTTACACCTTTCGCTTCACTGTGCTAACACAGATTTCTGGAAATCTGGAATGGGATACATCTGAACGCAATGAAGCTTACGGTGACAAAGGAAATATCCTCAGATGAAAACTAGAAAGTAGCTTTCCTAGAAACTTAATGGTGATGTGTGATTTCATCTCACATAGTTACCCTTATATTTCCCGCAACAGTCTGCTATCAATGTTTTTGAGGAACCTGAGAAGGAATAATTTGGATCACATTGAGGCCTACGCTGAAAAATAAAAAATCGTCAGTTCAAAACGTGAAAGAACTTTTCTGAGAAACTTCTTTGTGATCTGTGAATTCCTCTCACAGAGTTACAGTTTATTTCTCAGGAAGCAGTTTGCCAACACTCTTTTCGTGGAATCTGCAAAGTGAGATTTGGGAGCCCATAGGGGCCTATGGTGAAAAAGGAAATATCCTCAGTTGAAAACTAGAGAGAAGCTTTCCTAGAATCTTCTTGGTGATGTGTGAATTCATCTCACAGAGTTACATTTATCTTTCCTGCAACAGTCCATTATCATTGTTTTTGAGGAACCTGAGAAAAAATTCTTTGGATCGCATTGAGGCCTACGCTGATAAAGGAAATATCATCATTTTAAATCGTGAAAGAAGCTTTCTGAGAAACTTCTTTGTGATCTGTGAATTCCGCTCACAGTGTTACAGCTTAGTTCCGAGGAAGAAGTTTGCTAATGCTCTTTTCGTGGAATCTGCAAAGTGAAATTTGGGAGCCCATAGTGACTCATGGTGAAAAAGGAAATGTCCTCAGATAATAACTAGAGAGAAGCTTTCAGAGAGATTGCTTTCTGATGTGTGACTTCATCACACAGAGTTCCACTCTTCCCTTCTTGGAATAGTTTGCTCAGTCTGTTGTGTTGGGTTCTGCAAAGTGATATTTGGGAGCTAATTGAGGGCTATGGTGAAAAAGGAAATATCCTCAGATGAAAACTGGAGAGAAGCCTTATGAGAAACTGCATTGCGATGTGTGAAAGCAACTCACAGACTTTCTCATTTCTCTTCATTGTTCAGTGTGCTAACACAGTTTTCTAGAAATCTGCAATGTGATACTTCTGAAGACAATGAGGCTTACGGTGACAAAGGAAATATCCTCAGTTGAAAACTAGAAAGAGCTTTCTTAGAAACTTCTCGGTGATGTGTGAGTTCTTCTCAGAGAGTTACACTTATGTTTCGTGCAACAGTCCTTTATCAGTGTTTTTGAGGAAGCTTAGAAGGACTTCTTAGGATCGCATTGAGGCCTACGCTGATAAAGGAAATATCATCACTTCAAAACGTGAAAGAAGCTTTCCGAGAAACTTCTTTGTGATCTGTGAATTCCTCTCACAGAGTTACAGCTTAGTTCTCAGGAAGCAGTTTGCTAACACTCTTTTCGTGGAATCTGCAATGTGAGAATTGGGAGCCCATAGGGGCTCATGGTGAAAAAGGAAATATCCTCAGATAACAACTTGAGGGAAGCTTTCTGAGAGGTTTCTTTCTGATGTGAGAATTCATCACACAGAGTTCCACCCTTCCCCTATTCAAAAGTCTGCTAACTCTGTTATCTTGTGTTCTGCAAAGTGTTATTTTGGAGCTCATTGAGGGCTATGGTGAAAAAGGAAATATCCTCAGATGAAAACTGGAAAGAAGCCTTCTTTGAAACTGCATTGCGATGTGTGAATGCAACTCACAGAGTTACACCTTTCTCTTCAGTGTTCAGTGTGGTAACTCAGTTTTCTGGAAATCTGCAATGGGATACTTCTGAACACAAAGAAGCTTGTGGTGACAAAGGAAATATCCTCAGATGAAAACTAGAAAGAAGCTTTCCAAGAAACTTCTTGGTGATGTGTGAAATCATCTCACAGAGTTACACGTATGTTTCTTGCATCAGTCCATTCACTCTTTCTGAGGAACCTGAGAAGGACTTCTTTGGATCGCATTGAGGCCTACGCTGATAAAGGAAATATCATCAGTTCAAAACGTGAAAGACGTTTTTTGAGAAATTTCTTTGTGATCTGTGAATTCCTCTCAGAGAGTTACAGCTTAGGTCTCAGGAAGCAGTTTGCTAACACTATTTTCCTGGAATCTGCATTGTGAGATTTGGGAGCCCATAGGCGCTCATGGTGAAAAAGGAAATGTACTCAGATAATAACTAGAGAGAAGCTTTCAGAGAGATTGCTTTCTGATGAGTGACTTCATCACACAGAGTTCCACCCTTCCATTGTTGGAACAGTTTGCTAAAACTGTTGTCGTGGATTCTGCAGAGTTATATTTGGGAACTCATTGAGGGCTATGGTGAAAAAGGAAATATCCTCACATAATAACTAAAGAGAAGCTTTCTGAGAAACTGCATTTCCATGTGTTAATGCAACTCACAGAGTTACACGTTTCTCTTCAGTGATCAGTTTGTTAACACAGTTTTCTGGAAATCTGCAATGAGATACTTCATAGTGCAATGAACCTTATGGTGACAAAGGTAATATCCAGAGATGAAAACTAGAAAGAAGCTTTCTCAGAAACTTCTTGGTGATGTGTGAATTCATCTCCCAGAGTTACACTTATGTTTCGTGGAGCAGTCCATTAACACTGTCTTTGAGGAACCTGAGAAGGATTTCCTTGGATCGCATTGAGGCCTACCCTGATAAGGGAAATTTCATCCGTTCAAAACGTGAAAGAAGCTTTCTGAGAAACTTCTTTCTGATCTGTGAGTTCATCTCACAGACTTATAACTTTGACTTCAGGAAGCAGTTTGCTAACACTCTTTTCGTGGAATCTGGAAAGTGATATTTGGGAGCCCGTAGGGGCCCATGATGAAAAAGGAAATATCCTCGCATAATAACTAGAGAGAAGCTTTCTGAGAGATTGCTTTCTGATGTTTGACTTCATCACACAGAGTTCCACCCTTCCGTTCTTGGAACAGTTTGCTAACACTGTTGTCGTGGATCCTGCAGAGGTATATTTGGGAGCTCATTAAGGGCTATGGTGAAAAAGGAAATATTCTCAGATCAAAACTGGAAAAAAGCCTTCTGAGAAACTGTATTGCCATGCGTGAATGCAACTCACAGAGTTACACGTTTCTCTTCTGTGATCATTGCTAACTAAGTTTTCTGGAAATCTGCAGTGGGATACCTCTTATGGCAATGAAGCTTATGGTGAGAAAGGAAATATCCTCAGATGAAAACAAGAAAGAAGCTTTCTTAGAAACTTCTTGTTGATGTGTGAATTCATCTCACAAAGTTACACTTATGTTTCGTGGAGCAGTCCATTAACACTATCTTTGAGGTAGCAGAAAGGGGCTTCTTTGGATAACATTGAGGCCTACGCTGATGAAGTAAATTTCATCCGTTGAAAACGTGAAAGAAGCTTTCTGAGAAACTTCTTTCTGATATGTGAGTTCACCTCACAGACTTATAACTTAGACGTCAGGAATGCAGTTTGCTAACACTCTTTTCGTGGAATCTGGAAAGTGATATTTGGGAACCCATAGGGGCCATTGGTGAAAAAGGAAATATCCTCACATAATAACTGGAGAAAAGCTTTCTGAGAGATTGCTTTCTGATATGTGACTTCATCACACAGAGTTCCACCCTTCCCTTCTTGGACCAGTTTGCTAACACTGTTTTCGTGGATTCTGCAAAGGTATGCTTGGGAGCTCATTGAGGGCTATGGTGAAAAAGGAAATATCCTCACATAATAACTAAAGAGAAGCTTTCTGAGAAACTGCATTTCCATGTGTGAATGCAACTCACAGAGTTACACGTTTCTCTCCAGTGATCAGTTTGTTAACACAGTTTTCTGCAAATCTGCAATTAGATACTTCATAGCGCAATGAACCTTACGGTGACAAAGGAAATATCACAGATGCAAACTAGAAAGAAGCTTTCTTAGAAAGTTCTTGTTGATGTGTGAATTCATCTTCCAGAGTTACACTTATGTTTCGTGGAGCGGTCCATTGACACTGTCTTTGAGGAATGTGAGAACGGCTTCGTTGGATCGCAATGAAGCCTACGCTGATAAAGGAAATTTCATCCGTTCAAAACGTGTAAGAAGCTTTCTGAGAAACTTCTTTCTGATCTGTGAGTTCATCTCACAGACTTATAACTTAGACTTCAGGAAGCAGTTTGCTAACACTCTTTTCTTGGAATCTGGAAAGTGATATTTGGGAACCAATAGGGGACCATGGTGAAAGAAGAAATATCCTCCCATAATAATTAGAGGGAAGGTTTCTGAGAGATTGCTTTCTGAAGTGTGACTTCATCACACAGAATTCCAACCTTCCCTTCTTGTAACAGTTTGCTAACACTGTTTTCGTGGATTCTGCAGAGTTATATTTGGGAACTCATTGAGGGCTATGATGAAAAAGGAAATATCCTCACATAATAACTAAAGAGAAGCTTTCTGAGAAACTGCATTAGCATGTGTGAATTCAACTCACAGAGTTACACTTCTCTCTTCAGTGATCAGTTTGTTAACACAGTTTTCTGGAAATCTGCAATTAGATACTTCACAGTGCAATGAACCTTATGGTGACAAAGGATATAATCACAGATGAAAATTACAGAAAAGCTTTCTTAGAAACTTCTTGGTGATGTGTGATTTCATATCTCAGAGTTACACTGATGTTTCATGTAGCAGTCCATTAACACTGTCTTTGAGGAATCTGAGAAGGGCTTCCTTGGATCGCCTTGAGGCCGACACTGATAAAGGAAATTTCATCCGTTGAAAACGTTAAAGCAGCTTTCTCAGAAACTTCTTTCTGATCTGTTAGTTCATCTCACAGACTTATAACTTAGACTTCAGGAAGCAGTTTGCTAACACTCTTTTCGTGGAATCTGGAAAGTGATATTTGGGAGCCCATAGGGGCCCATAATGAAAAAGGAAATATCCTCGCATAATAACTAGAGAGAAGCTTTGTGAGAGATTGCTTTCTGATGTGTGACTTCATCACACAGAGTTCCACCCTTCCCTTCTTGGAACAGTTTGGTAACACTGTTGTCGTGGATGCTGCAGAGGTATATTTGGGAGCTCATTCCGGTCTATGGTGAAAAAGGAAATATCCTCTCATAATAACTAAAGAGAAGCTTTCTTAGAAACTGCGTTGCCGTGTGTGAATGCAACTCACAGAGTTACACGTTTCTCTTCAGTGATCAGTTTTTTAACACAGTTTTCTGGAAATCTGCAATTAGTTACCTCATAGCGCAATGAACCTTACGGTGACAAAGGAAATATCCACAGATGAAAGCTGGAAAGAAGCTTTCTTCGAAACTTCTTGGTGATGTGTGAATTCATCTTCCAGAGTTACACTTATGTTTCGTGGAGCAGAACATTAACACTGTCTTTGAGGAACCTGAGAAGGGCTTCCTTGGATCGCATTAAGGCCTACGCTGATAAAGGAAATTTCCTCCGTTCAAAACGTGAAAGAAGCTTTCTGAGAAAGTTCTTTCTGATCTGTGAGTTCATCTCACAGACTTATAACTTAGACTTCAGGAGGTAGTTTGCTCACACTCTTTTTGGGGAATCTGCAAAGTGAGATTTGAGAGCCCATTGGGTCCCATGGAGAAAAAGGATATATCCTCAGATAGTAACTACAGAGAAGTTTACTGAGAGATTGCTTTGTGATGTGTGACTTCATCACACAGATTTCCACCCTTCCCTTCTTGGAACAGTTTGCTAACTCTGTTGCGTTGGGTTCTGCAAAGTGATATTTGGGAGCTCATTGAGGGCTATTTTGATAAAGGAAATATACTCAGATCAAAACTGGAAAGAACCCTTCTGAGAAACTGCATTGTGATGTGTGAATGCAACTCACAGAGTTACACTTTTCTCTTCAGTGTTCAGTGTGCTGACACAGTTTTCTGGAAATCTGCAATGGGATACTTCTGAACGCCATGAAGCTTATGGAGACAACGGAAATAACCTCAGATGAAAACTACAAGGAAGCTTTCCTAAAAACTTCTTGGTGATGTGTGAATTCATCTCACAGAGTTACCCTTAGGTTTCCTGCAACAGTCCATTATCACTCTTTTTGAGGAACCTGAGAATTGCTTCTTTGGATCGCATTGAGGCCTACGCTCATAAAGGAAATATCAGTTCAAAACGTGAAAGAAGCTTTCTGAGAAACTTCTTTGTGATCTGTGAATTTCTCTGACAGAGTTACAGCTTAGTTCTCAGGAAGCAGTTTGCTAACACTCTTTTCGTGGAATCGGCAAACTGAGATTTGGAAGCCCTTCGGGGCCCATTTTGAAAAAGGAAACATCCTCAGATAATAAGAGAGAGAAGCTTTCTGAGAGATTGCTTTCTGATGTGTGACTTCATCACACAGAGTTCCACCCTTCCGATCTTGGAACCGTTTGCTAATTCTCTTATCTTGTGTTCTGCAAAGTGATATTTGGGAGCTCATTGAGGGCTATGGTGAAAAAGGAAATGTATTCAGATTAAAACTGGAAAGAAGCCTTCTGGAAACTGCCTTTCTATGTGGGAATGCAACTCACAGAGTTACCCGTTTCTCTTCCGTGTTCAGTGTGCTAACACAGTTTTCTCGAAATCTGCAATGGGACAATTCTGAACGCAATGAAGCTTACGGTGACAAAGGAAATATACTCAGATGAAAATTAGAAAGAAGCTTATTAGAAACTTCTTGGTGATCCGTGAATTCACCTCGCAGCGTTACACTTATGCTTCAGGCAACAGTCCATTATCACTGTTTTTGAGGAAGCTGAGAAGGACTTCTTTGGAAAGTATTGAGGCCTACGCTGATAAAGGAAATATCATCATTTCAAAACGGGAAAGAAGCTTTCTGAGAAACTTCTTTGTGATTTGTGAATTCCTCTCACAGAGTTACAGCTTAGTTCTCAGGAAGCAGTGTGCTAAAACTCTTTTCGTGGAATCTGCAAAGTGAGATTTGGGAGCCCATAGGGGCCCATGGTGAAAAAGGAAATATTCTCAGATAACAACTAGAGAGAAGCTTTCTGAGAGATTGCTTTCTGATGTGTGACTTCATCACACACAGTTCCACCCTTCCCTTCTTGGAACAGTTTGATAACTCTCTTAGCTTGTGTTCTGCAAAGTGATATTATGGAGCTCATTGAGGGCTCTGGTGGAAAAGGAAATATTCTCAGATGAAAAGTGTGAAGAAGCCTTCTGAGAAACTGTATAGCGATGTGTGAATGCAACTCACAGAGTTACACGTTTCTCTTCAGTGTTCAGTGTGCTAACACAATTTTCTGGAAATCTGCAAGGAGATACTTCTGAACCCAATGAAGCTTACGGTGACAAAGCAAATACCCTCAGTTGAAAACTAGAAAGAAGCTTTCCTAGAAACTTGTTGGTGATGTGTGAATTCATCTCACAGAGTTACACTTATGTCCTGCAACAGTCCATTATCACTGTTTTTGAAGAAACTGAGAAAGATTTCTTTGTATCGCATTGAGGCCTATGCTGATAAAGGAAATATCATCAGTTCAAAATGAGAAAGAAGCTTTCCGAGAAACTTCTTTGTGATCTGTGAATTCCTCTCACAGAGTTACAGCTTAGTTCTCAGGATGCAGTTTGCTAGCACTCTTTTCGTGGAATCTACAAAGTGAGATTTGGGAACCCATAGTTGCAGATGGTGAAAATGGATATATCCACAGATAATGACTAGAGAGAAGCTTTCTAAGAGATTGCTTCCTGATGTGTTACTTCATCACACCGAGTTCCACACTTCCCTTCTTGGAACAGTTTGCTAACTCTGTTATCTTGTGTTCTGCAAAGTGATATTTGGGAGCTCTTTGAGGGCTATGGTGAAAAAGGAAATATCCTCAGATGAAAACTGAAAAGAAGCCTTCTGAGAAACTGCATTGTGTTGTGTGAATGTAGCTCACAGTGTTTCACCTTTCTCTTCAGTGTTCAGGGTGCTAACACCGTTTTCTGGAAATCTGCAATGGGATACTTCTGAACGCAATGAAGCTTACGGAGACAAAGGAAATATTCTCAGTTGAAAACTAGAAAGAAGCTTTCCCAGAATCATCTTTGTGATGTGTGAATTCATCTCATGGAGTTACACTTATGTTTCCTGCAACAGTCCATTATCACTGTTTTTGAGGAAGCTGAGAAGGACTTCTTTCGATCGTATTGAAGTCTACGCTGATAAAGGAAATATCATCAGTTCAAAACGTGAAAGAAGGTTTCTGAGAAACTTCTCTGTGATCTCTGAATTCCTCTTACAGAGTTACAGCTTAGTTCTCAGGAAGCAGTGTGCTAACACTCTTTTCGTGGAATCTGCAAAGTGAGATTTGGGAGCCCATAGGGGCTCATGATGAAAAAGGAAATATCCTCAGAAAATAAGTGGAGAGAAGCTTTCTGAGAGATTGCTTTCTGATGTGTGACTTCATCACAGAGACTTCCAACCTTCCATTCTTGGAAGTGTTTGCTAACTCTGTTTTCTTGTGTTCTGCAAAGTGATATGTGGGAGCTCATTGAGGACTATGGTCAAAGATGAACTATCCTCAGATGAAAACTGGAAGGAACGCTTCTGAGAAACTGCATTGCGATGCGTGAATGCAACTCACAGAGTTACATCTTTCTCTTCAGTGTTCAGTGTGCTGACATTGTTTTCTGGAAATCTGCAGTGGGATACTTCTGAACACAATGAAGCTTACGGTGACAAAGGAAATATCCTCATTTGAAAACTAGAAAGAATCTTTCCTAGAAACTTCTTGGAGATGTGTGAATTCATCTCCCAGAGTTACACTTATGTTTCCTGCAACAGCACATTATCATTGTTTCTGAGGAACCTGAGAAGGCATTCTTTGGATTGCACTGAGGCCTACGCTGATAAAGGAAATATCATTTGTTCAAAACGTGAAAGAAGCTTTCTGAGAAACTACTTTGGTATCTGTGAATTCCTCTCAGAGAATTACAGCTTAGTTCTCAGGAAGCAGTTTGCTGGCACTCTTTTCGTGGAATCTGCAAAGTGAGATTTGGGAGACCATAGGGGCCCATGGTGAACAAGGGAATATCCTCAGATAATAACTAGAGAGTAGCTTTCTGAGAGATTGCTTTCTGATGTATGATTTCATCACACTGATTTCCACCCTTCCCTTGTTGGAACAGTGTGCTAACTCTGTTATCTTGTGTTGTGCCAAGTGATATTGGGGATCTCATTGAGGGCTATGGTGAAAAAGGAAGTATCCTCAGATGAAAACTGGAAAGAAGCCTTCTGAGAAACTGCATTGCGATGTGTGAATGCAACTCACAGAGTTACACCTTTCTCTTCAATGTTCATTGTGCTAACACAGTTTTCTGGAAATCTGCAATGGGATACTTCTGAACGCAATGAAGCTAACGGTGACAAAGGAAACATCCTCAGTTGAAAACTAGAAAGAAGCTTCGTAGAAAATTTTTGGTGATCTGTGAATTCATCACACAGCGTTTCACTTATGTTTCAGGTAGCAGTCCGTTATCAATGTTTTTGAGGAAGCTGAGAAGCACTTCTTTCAATCGTATTGAAGCCTACGCTGATAAAGGAAATATCATCAGTTCAAAACGGGAAAGAAGGTTTCTGAGAAACTGCTTCGTATATGTGAATTCCTCTCACAGTATTACAGCTTAGTTCTCAGGTAGCAGTTTGCTAGCACTATTTTCGTGGAATCTGCAAAGTGAGATTTGGGAGCCAATAGGGGCCCAAGGTGATAAATGAAATATCCTCAGATATTAACTACAGAGAAGCTTTCTGAGACTTTGCTTTCTGATGTTTGACTTCATCACACAGAGTTCCACCCTTCCCTTATTGGAACAGTTTGCTAACTCTGTTATCTTGTGATCTGCAAAGTGATATGTGGGAGCTCATTGAGGGCTATGTTGAAAAATGAAATATTCTCAGATGAAAACTGGAAGGAACCCTTCTGAGAAACGGCATTGCGATGTGTGAATGCAACTCACAGAGTTACGCCTTTCTCTTCAGTGTTCAGTTTGCTAACACAGTTTTCTGGAAGTCTGCAATGGGATACTTCTGAACACAATGAAGCTTACGGTGACAAAGGAAATACCCTCAGTTGAAAACTAGAAAGAAGCTTTCCTAGAAACTTCCTGCACATGTGTGAATTCATCTCATAGAGTTACACTTATGTTTCCTGCAACAGTCCATTATAAGTGTTTTTGAGGAACCTGAGAAGGACTGCTTTGGATCGCATTGAGGCCTAGGCTGATAAAGGAAATATCATCAGTTCAAAACGTGAAAGAAGCTCTCTGAGAAACTTCATTGTGATCTGTGAATTCCTCTCACAGAATTACAGCTTAGTTCTCAGGAAGCAGTTTGCTAATACTCTTTTCGTGGAATCTGCAAAGTGAGATTTGGGAGCCCATAGGGTCCCTTGGTGAAAAAGGAAATATCCTCAGATAATAACTAGAGAGAAGCTTTCTGAGAGATTGCTTTCTGATGTGTAACTTCATCACACAGAGTTCCAACCTTCCCTTCTGGGAACAGTTTGCTAACTCTATTATCTTGTGTTCCGCAAAGTGATATTTGGGAACTCATTGAGCGTTATGGTGAAAAAGGAAACATCCTCAGATGAAAATTGGAAAGAAGTCTTCTGAGAAATTGCATTGCCATGTGTGAATGCAACTCACAGAGTTACAACTTTCTCTTCAGTGTTCAGTATGCTAACACAGTTTTCTGGAAATCTGTAATGGGATACTTCTGAACGCAATGAAGCTTACCGTGACAAAATAAATATCCGCAGATGAAACCTAGAAAGAAGCTTTCCTAGAAACTTCTTGGTGATGTGTGAATTCATCTCACAGAGTTACACTCATGTTTCCTGCAACAGTCCATTATCACTGCTTTTGAGGATCCTGAGAAGGACTTCTTTGGATCGCATTGAGGCCTACGCTGATAAAGGAAATATCGTCACTTCAAAACGTGAAAGAAGCTTTCTGAGAAACTTCTTAGTGATCTGCGAATTCCTCTCACAGAGTTACAGCTTAGTTCTCAGGAAGCAGTTTGCTAACACTCGTTTCGTGGAATCTGCAAAGGAGATTTGGGAGCCCATAGGGACCAATGGTGGAAAAGGGAATATCGTCAGATAATAACTAGAGAGAATCTTTCTGAGAGATTGCTTTCTGATGTTGGACTTCATCACACAGAGTTCCACCCTTCCCTTCTTGGAACAGTTTGCTAACTCTGTTACCTTGTGTTCTGCAAAGTTATATTTGGGAGGTCATTGAGGGCTATGATGAAAAGGAAATATCCTCAGATGAAAAGAGGAAAGAATCCTTCTTAGAAACTGCATTTCGATGTGCGAATGCAACTCACAGAGTTACACCTCTCTCTTCAGTGTTCATTTTGCTAACACAGTTTTCTGAAAATCTACAATGGGGCAATTCTGAACGCAATGAAGCTTACGGTGACAATGGAAATATCCTCAGATGAAAACTAGAAAGAAGCTTTCCTAGAAAATTGTTGGTGATGTGTGAATTCATCTCACAGAGTTACACTTATGTTTCCTGGAACAGTCCATTATCACTCTTTTTGAGGAATGTGAGAAGGACTTCTTTGGATCGTATTGAGGCCTACGCTGATACAGGAAATATCATCAGTCTAAAACGTGAAAGAAGGTTTCTGAGAAACTTCTTGTGATCTGTGAATTCCTCTCACAGAGTTACAGCTTAGTTCTCTGGAATCAGTTTGCTAACACTCTTTTCGTGGAATCTGCAAAGTGAGATTTGGGTGCCCATAGTGGCCCATGGTGAAAAAGTAAATATACCCAGATAGTAACTAGAGAAGCATTCAGAGAGATTGCTTTCGGATGGGTGACTCATCACACAGAGTCCCCAACCTTCCCTTCTTGGAACAGTTTGCTCACTCTTTTATTTTATTTTTTTTTTTTTGCATTCTGCAAAGTGATATTAGGAGCTCATTGAGGGCTATGGTGAAAAAGGAAATATCCTCAGATCAAAACTGGAAAGAAGCCTTCTGAGAGTGTGCATTGCGATGTGTGAATGCAACTCACAGAGGTCCACCTTTCTCTTCAGTGTTCAGTGTGCTAACAAGTTTTCTGGAAATCTGCAATGGGATACTTCTGAACGCAATGAAGCTTACGGTGACAAAGGAAATATCCTCAGATGAAAACTAGAAAAAAGTTTCCTTGAAATATCTTGGTGATGTGTGAATTCATCTCACAGAGTTACACTTATGTTTCCTGCAACAGTCCATTATCACTGTTTTGGAGGAACCTGCGAAAGCTTTCTTTGATCGCATTGAGGCCTACACTGATAAGGAAATATCATCAGTTCAAAAGGTGAAACAAGTTTTCTGAGAAACTTCTTTGTGATCTGTGAATTCCTCTCACAGAGTTACAGCTTAGTTCTCAGGGAGCAGTTTGCTAACACTCTTTTCGTGGAATCTGCAAAGTGAGATTTGGGAGCACATAGGGGCCCATGGTGGAAAAGGAAATATCCTCAGATAATTTCTAGAGAAGCTTTCTGAGAGATTGTTTTCTGGTGTGTGACTTCGTCACACGGACTTCCACCCTTCCCTTCTTGGAACAATTTGCTAACTCTGTTATCTTGTGTTCTGTAAAGCGATAGTTGGTAACTCTGAGGGCTATGGTGAAAAAAGAAACATCCTCAGATGAAAACTGGAAAGAAACCTTCTGAGAAACTGCATTGCAATGTGTGAATGCAACTCACAGTGTTACACATTTCTCTTCAGTGTTCAGTTTGCTAACACAGTTTTCTGGAAATCTGCAATGGGATACTTCTGAACACAATGAAGCTTTCAGTGACAAAGGAAATATCCTCAGATTAAACTAGAATATAGCTTTCCTAGAAACGTCTCGGTGATGTGTGAATTCATCTCACAGAGTTACACTTATGTTTCCCTGCAACTGTCCATTATCACTGTTTTCGAGCATCCTGAGAAGGACTTCTTTGATCGCTTTGAGGCCTACACAGATAAGGAAATATCATCAGTTCAAAACGTGAAACAAGCTTGCTGAGAAACTTCTTTGTGATCTGTGAATTCCTCTCACAGTGTTACACCTTACTTCTCAGGAAGTAGTTTGCTAACATCTTTTCGAGGAATCTGCAAAGTGAGATTTGGGAGCCCATAGGGGCCCATGGTGAAAAAGGAAATATCCTCAGATAATAACTAGAGAGAAGCTTTCCTATAAACTTCTTCGTGATGCGTGAATTGATCTCACAGAGATACACTTATATTTCCTGCAACAGTCCATTATCACTGTTCTTCAGGAACCTGGAGGAACTTCTTTGGATCATTAATGCCTATGCTGGAAAGGAAATATCATCGTTCAAAACGTGAAAGAAGCTTTCGAGAAACCTCTTTGTGATCAGTGAATTCCTCTCACCGAGTTACAGCTTAGTTCTCAGGAATCAGTTTGCTACACTCTTTTCGTGAAATCTGCAAAGTGAGATTTGGGAGCCCATTGGGGCCCATGCAAAAGGAAATATCCTCAGATAATAACTAGGGAGAAGCTTTCTGAGAGATTGCTTTCTGATGTGTGACTTCATCACACAGAATTCCACCC